>NC_051156.1:169077731-169238898 GCF_013339745.2 Dermacentor silvarum | reverse complement strand
CTACAGCAATACATTAACACTGCGCCAGTCAAACCTGATGTCATTTGTTTACAAGAGATCGGTAACAAGCCGGTCAAATTAACTGGTTACTACACGATATCCCACCCAGATTACCCTAAGGTTGCGACGATGGTGCTCAAGGACATAGCAACCAGTATAGATTATCTGGCGACTAGCAGCATCAACCACCAAATCGTAACAATACTACCGCAGACGCATAGCAAAGCAAGAACCATAATCACGAATGTGTATAGCCCACCTAAAGAAAAAAGGGCCGATTTTAAGGCACTCATTCGGTATGTCAAGGGTCACTCCAGCACCCAGGATCGACTACTGCTTCTTGGGGACTTCAATGCCTCTCACGCCAGCTGGGGTTACCGAACAGACACCCCCAAAGGCCGGGAGCTCGATCAAGCGGTCGAAGCATATGACCTCCAACTCATCATTATCCTCCAAAACCCAACGAGATTAGGTAACAGCGTCAGCGCAGACACCTCTCCAGATCTTACATTCATAAACAATGTCAACGAGGTATTCTGGACCAATCTAGAAGAGAATCTAGGCAGTGACCATTTCATTCTCAGCGTGTCAGTAGGCTCTCCCAAAATTCGACGAGCCTGTGGGCATGTGGTAATCACGGATTGGGTAAATTATCGCAAAGTCCCCATACCGCAGATATTACCCGAGAACGCTGAAGACTGTGCAACGCACATACAAGACGCTCATAAAGCAACATCTAAGCGGATCGCGCACAGCGGAAACGCCGGTAGTTGACAGCCATCTGCTGCATATGTGGGAAGGCAGAAGGGGGCTAACCAAGCGATGGAAAAAACAGCGACTTAATCGCAAACTGCGCCATAGAATTGCCGAAATATCCGAGCGGGCAAACGCTTACGCACAGCAGTTAGAGGCAGCGAGCTGGGCGAGCTTTTGCGACTCACTTCGCGAAACGTTACACACCTCCAAGACATGGGCAATACTTCGCAGCATAATGGAACCAGGAAAAACCAAAACGGCCACGAACCGCACCCTTCAAAAACTTGCCGGTGAATTTCCGGGAACAGAACAGGACCTCCTCACTAAGCTCAAAGATAAGTACGTAGGAGAGGTAACCACTCCCCCATGCATCCTACCATACAAAGGGCAAGGAAACGCAGTGCTCGACGCCCCGATAACTAAAGCAGTACTCATTGCGGCAGCGCAAGCTGCGAAGAGAAATACTGCTCCAGGACCGGATCAGCTCACAAATGCTATGATACGGAACCTGAGTGACGAACACCTAGAAAAGCTTACTCGATATTTTAATGAACATGTATGGGAGAGGGGCGTGGTTCCACAACAGTGGAAGGAGGCCAAAATCGTGCTTATTCCGAAAGCAGGAAAACCTCATGATCTACAAAATCTCAGACCGATATCACTAACCTCCTGCCTTGGCAAATTATTTGAGAAGGTGATTCACACGCGTCTCACGTCTTACATTGAAGACCACTGCCTCTTTCCCACAAACATATTCGGCTTTTCGCCAACATTTGTCAACTCAGGATGTTTTCCTGCTACTTCGGGAAGAAGTCCTTTGCAACACCACGTTTGGTGTAGAACATCTCGTCCTCGCTCTTGATTTGAAAAGTGCATTCGACACTATGTCACATGAACTAATCTTATCTGAGCTGAATGACATCGGTTGTGGAGAAAGAATATATGACTACGTCCGCTCTTTCCTGACCTCTCGCATCGCGACAATAGGCATCGGCACTACGCGCTCAGACTCTTTTCCCATGCCCAATAGAGGTACACCACAAGGGGCAATACTCTCGCCCCTTCTTTTCAACACTGGCATGAGACGCTTAGCCCAAAAACTCGACGTCATACCGGGCTCGGGTACGCGTTATATGAGGACGATATTACACTATGGGCCACCAGTGGCTCTTTAGGACAAAAAGAACAAATCCTGCAAGAAGCAGCGACCGCTGTTGAAACCTTCGCTCGCAGCAGCGGAATGAGCTGCGCTCCCGATAAATCATAATATATCAGGATCCGAGGTCGAGACCGTCAAACTCAAGAGCCGGTCAACCTCTTTATAGGAGACAGCCAGGTAAGAGAGGTCCAGAAAATGCGAGTCCTCGGACTGTGGCTGCAAAGCAACAAACGAGTGGACCACACCATTAAAACTCTTAGAACTACGGTGAAACAGATCTCCCGCATGATTCGTAGAGTAACTTATCACCGAAAAGGTTTCAAGGAAACTGAGACGATCCGGCTCGTTCAGGCTTTTGTGCTAAGTCGTATCACATATAGTCTCCCTTTCCAGGACCCCATGAAAACTGAACTAAATGCCCTAGATGCGTTAATCAGAACGTCGTACAAAGCGGCTCTCGGCCTACCACAGGGAACCTCCACTGAACGCCTGGTGGCCCTAGGAATACATAACAACTACGAGGAGCTATGCGCAGCGGTGCTCATGTCTCAACGGGAGAGGCTTAGCTTAACCTCCACTGGCAGAATATTACTCTGCCACGTTGGTTACCCCGCTCGTCCACAGTATGCGGGAGAAGAACTGGAATCTCTACCTAAAGTCCTTCGTGAAAAGATCATAGTTGCCCCAATCCCCAAAAACATGAGTCCCAAATACCACCAGGGTCGTAGAAGTTCACGAGCACGCAAGTTAATGTAGCAATTCGGTAGAAATCCGGATACGGTCTACACAGATGTCGCTCGATGCAGTACTTATAAGTACGCCCTCGCAGTAGTAGGAGCGGCCGCAGATCAAGGGCTTCTGACTTGCGCCACGGCTCGAGTCGCATCTGCGAATACCGCAGAAGCTTCAGCCATCGCGCTAGCTATAAAAACTAAGGACGCTCTAGGAAAATCGTCGATAATTCTTACAGATTCCCAAGTTGCATGTAGATTATTCCTCACTGGGAGGATACCACACAGCACCGCTCACCTATTAGGATCCAACCTAACGCAGAACCACATGATCATCTGGTGCCCGGGTCACACAGGACTCGATGGCAATGAGAGAGCGGACGGCGCAGCTCGTGATTTTGCCAACCGAGCGGCCGACCACTCTTCAGAAAACCCCTTCTTACCGCTAGACATCCTTGAGTACCAACGGCGCGAGCGACGAAAGTACAGTCCACCACACCCTGATCTATCCAGGCGGGACTCTTACGACTGGCTCCGAATAGAGACGCACACATATCCAAATCTTTATTTGAAACATGCCATTCAGCCCACATTCTACAGCGCTCACTGTCCGTGGTGCGGAGGCCGGCCAACTCTAGCCCACATTACGTGGGATTGCCAGAACAGGCCACCCAAAATTAGTACACCGCTAATTGCCGGCAAACTTTCCGGAAAGGAGCAGTGGGAGACTTGGCTCGCCAGCGAGGATCGAGAGATGCAACTAGCGCTCCTCGACCAGACACGGCGGACCGCTCAAGCCAGTGGAGCCCTGGACTAGGGGCTCCACCCACCCGCTCCCTGCACCTGTTATTTTTAATAAACGTTTTGATATATATTATCAAACACCGAAATAAATCTATAGAGTGCGCAAACAAGGTGGTATGCCGAATTCCCCTGTCCTGTGGGAAATATCGCATCGCACAGACGGTCTGATGCGTAAATGAAAGGCTGAAGGAACACACGTACCATGTCGACCGCGCGAAACAGGCATGGCTTTGTACCTATTGCTGCACGTGTAGCTGAAGGCCAAGATTCATTGCGAAACACCGATATCGTGTCACGCGTGAGATAATCGAAGCGGGAGAAACTCCACGTTTAAAGTATGGTTGCGTCAGTACCCCCTCTGTCGCTCTCACTGACAAGGAGATCATATACCTCGGGTTATATATACGTTGAATTTTGTGTGGCTTTGTCGTAGCGTTCTGCGCAAGGTTGGTGTGCTATTGTGTGACTATATAACCAGCGATGCTTTCTGAAAAGAAAGTAAACTGTAGAAAATCAGCGCTCTGCTGTCTCTTCTGAAGTTCTTCTGTCTGTCTGTCTGTTGTCTCTTCTGTTCCCTCTGGTGTCCGTGCGCTGTTAACCGAATGTGGAAAGAATGGCCGCGCAGGCGTTCCGCCGCGGCACCGGGGCTCAACCGACCGCGCCGTCAGAGAGGGAAAAAAAGAAGATGATGATACTAAGAAAACAAAAAGTTTTTAGCCAAAACGGAACTGGAAACCGTGTGCGCTTAGTCTCAAAGCGAGCGCCGTAGCCACTAAGCCACATTGCCACGCTTACAATGCATGCATTCAGGCTAGCCACACGATTGCGTTCGAGCGCCCTCGGCGAAACAAACCACCTAGCACGGCCGGACTCGGCGCGCGCCAGTCGAGCCCGGCCGCGCACCTAGAAACATGGTACGCGCGAGCGGCGCATGGCGGCGCCAGCGGTCGAGCGCTGGGCTTGGGCGCAAATAGAAACACGCGTCCCCATCCGGTGCTCGTAAAACTAAGTTCATTAGCATGGTGTTCAGCAGCGAAGTGATAAATCTAAAATTCTAAATAAAAATGTTATGTTACGTAAGCTTAATTCAAAGACATTGTATTATAACTTTGAATGTTTTTTATTCAACGCGTGTGCATTGCTATCTCACTTTAAAGAAACCAGTACACTTTGTATGGGCAGCGCGAGTCAACTCATCCCATTTGGTGAGGTTGTATTGTGCATAATAAAGTCGTACATCACAACGCCCATGCACATGTGCACAAATTTTTGGAAGGTCTTGCCGTTGGCGAGGCCTGCCTAAAAACCAAAATCAGAGGAAGTTTAGCTAACTTGTTGTAGGCGCGCATTGACGGTGGATGTGTGAGCGTGCTGGAACAACGCGTCCTAGGCATTGCATTGGACGGTGCGTGAAAAGTGCTTGTAAAGAGCTGGAAAGAAAATATGGAGCTCCCCGCGAAGGGGATTTCAATAGACAGTCTACCTACCGGTGCGGTGCGCATTGTGCATCCGAGTTCATGTGATAGCATGCAATGTTTGAGTGAACATAGCTTGGTGATCAGAAGCTGTCGTGATTAGATTTTGCGAACGTTAACGCCGTAGCCCTGCTGTCACGTGTCCACGGCACAGGCGCGGTTTTCGAGCGACAGGTTTTGCCGTCGCTGAGAGCGATCCGTCACTGTCGTGTTACCGGTTTTTGGATAGCCAGAAAATTTCGCCACGCGGCGACTTCCGCCGGGGACACCGTAATTGATCAACAACATGGAAGCGACCAGTCCGCCCAATACGATCTGAACTTGCTCTTGCAAATTGCTCTCTGCCGTGACGGCAAAAGTCACCGCCTCTTCCACTGGGTGCAGATGGTCGAACAGAGAAGCTGTGAACGGCGCTACTTGCGGAGGATGAGACGCGTTGGCGTCCACGGGCGACGGCGTTCCTAGCGCGTTCCTCACGCTTTACTAGGACGTTCCCAGACAAGAATCATTGACCAAAGCTCCGTATAGCTCCTCTCCCACCCCACTCCTCCATTGACCTACTTTCATCGTACACCGCCATTGATTAGTGCGCCTCACGCTCTCCTCCTCCAGCGCGACTATTGGACGGCGCTACTTACGTCAACCCCCCTACTCGTTCTCCTTTTCATCTGCACCCTCGTACAGCATTCTCACAGGGTTGTGCTCTTCCTTTGTTCTCCTCTCCAGCTAAGTCACGTGGATTTTAGCGAACGCACAACGGCACAGGGTCCGCAGAAACAGCTTCGCTGTAAAAAATGTGGTTGATCCCTCTTATATAGGAATCGGTATAGAACACGAAAGTGAAACGTGTCTTCACAGAAGTAGTGTAATGTTTATTGCACATTGATATATAATGTCTATTGGTGTTTTGTGGCTAAAGCGCCCTTAGGCGTTGATGCACCCACGCTGACGCCTGGTGGCACGTCTCCTCCATCACGACTACCAACGTCGATGACCATGAGCAACCGTCGTGCATATGGAAGCTGCACTACGCTGCACACGCTAGCACAACGCGAAAGACGAAGCACGTAACTGACACACTAATACAACGCGCAAGACAAAGCACGTAACTGAATCGTCACCGAGTCAAATCAGCGCGTACAGCGCGTCGTAATTGCAGCCTCCGCGATCAACTTCAGAAACATTTTCAGAGCTAATTGCGGAGGCCACGCTCCGCTGTGCTGAGTACGGTGAACGCCACCTAGGTGGCGTTGGTAGTGCCTCTTGATGCCAGCGTCCCTTCGAATGCTGGCATCGAGGCGTCGTAGTGCTGAGACCACCGAAGCGTTCACTGTCGGTGCGCGTTAGTGTCATAATGCAGTACTTCTCTTTTCTGCTCGTAGGCGGCGGCACCGCCCCGAGCAAGAGCGCGGGTACACGGAGGAGTGTTAGATATATAAGGCGCGTCTGTGTAGCTCTCTGCGAATGCGTTTGTGGCGCAATGGGTTAAACGCTCGGCGATCTATCGTCGCGGACCGAGAGGTCGTGGGTTCGATTTCCAAATTTTGCATGTTTGTGGAACTTTTTCTTCTGGTTTCTTTCTTTGTATTATGTTCTATGACGTATTTCCGTGACGGAAATACGTCAGTGAAGTCTTGGTGGACCCCGGCATAAAACACTTTCGTGTTAAAATAAATACTAAAATTAGCCATCACTTCGCCTCATCTGAAGCTGAGTAGAAAGTATCGGCGATGTCGTTATGATTGAGATAGGTTGTTTGTTTTGACGGTGTTAGGCCTGAGACGCGAGCAAGACCTGCGAAAGTGTTTAACGTTTTGCTCACCAGATGATGCCACGGCATCTCACGCTGGCGGCACGGAACAGATTTACACTGACGATGATGGCATATTAAAGGTGTAGATCGAATACACCGAATTGACCTCGTGGTACGTTTGAGATTCATTTTCGAGCACGCGATAGCATTTATTCGGGGAACAGTGTAAATCTGTCGCTTCTCTTTTTCGCGATGTCGTCTCTAAAGTCGTGTTCATGTGGTTGCTCCACGCCACGACGCGACACGGTGTGCCTATGTGTTTGCCGCTTTAGAAAGATCTTTAGGAGGTATTAAGAGACGCAAGGGACGCGCAGTGCGTTTGGCCGCAAAAGCGACGAAGTGAAATGGACGCGCCGTCGGCCTTCGCGCAGTCGGCTCGGCAGCAGAGCCAGGGCAGCGTTCTGCTGGGTGTCCTTCAATACTGCGTTCTACATTCCGCTGCTGCTAGCATATTAGACAGCTTTAGCAGAGCGCCTCTTACGCTCCGCTCCGCTCAGATTTCACGCTCTGAGATACTGCAAGGAACTGCGTAGATTTCGCATTTGATAAGCGCATCTTGCCTAAGGTGCCTCGATGCCTAGCGCCGCCGTTCAGGGTGGTGCCAACCTTTGACCGCCCCCGCGCCGCCGCTTTCTCGCTGCGACGCCATATTGTGTCACAGCGATCCGTTGCGATTGCTTGGTGCCGGTGCTGAGTTCGAGGCACAGTGCGCGCGGATGCTTCGCGGACGCTTCTGCTTGCTAGACAGTGTTCAGCCGCATGACTGACAAGCTATCAAGTGCATCGTGTCGACATGACGGGCTGTTGTGTTCCCAAGTGCGCCGGATCGACGCGTAAAGGACTGCGTTGTTTTCGCTTCCCCCGGGACCCAGAGCGACGGAAGAGATGGGAAGCCCAAGTAGAGCGCGATCACTGGAAGGCAACGGATAACTCCTGCATTTGCGAGGTAAGTGTCAAGAATGTTTAGACTACCGCACCGTGTTTTTCATTTAAATAAGAAAGTATTATCTGATCCTCGCTCACGTACCTACGTTCGCTCACGAACTAAGTAAGCATTGCACCGATGCTGTCTGAGTAGCGTATGGTTTGCGAGCGCGCGTCGCATAGGCTTTTTTTCGTTTTGATGGGCGCAGTCTGTACCCTTATTTTAAGGACTGACGAAGATGCTTAGCCGCGAAATAGTTTTACATTAGCTACGAATCGTCACGTAAGCCACCTATTTTCCTTTTTCACGGGAAGCACACATCGTGTGTGTCTCTTGTTTGTTTTTTTTTTTTTTTTTGGTACTGGTTATTTGGGACTAAAGAACGCAGTGCTTCGTCTGGGGAGAGCGGCTGTTTTGTACGTGGTAAGCGAAACATTGTGATTTTCTCTGATTTCTCAGGAGATATCTTGCGGACCTCAGGGTGTTACGTTACATAGCTGATTTTTTAGACTTGTACATATTTGTAGCGTGGTGATCGTAAGCCGATGGTCATTCGTGCTCATTCCCGATCGTAGTGGGTACTGTGACGGTCTTTAAATGCCTGTGCACGGTATGCCCAGGTGTAGTAGAGTTAAGGGGCATCATGGGACCAAAATGTTTCGGCGCTTTCTGGCATGGTGTCTGTTGTAGCCTGTGCATTTCTTCGAAACGTGTGAAGCGAGGTAATACAGCATTGCTTCTGCTAAAATTTATTTTTAAGCACTGTAATGGGTTCTCTGTATTTACAAGGCAACTTTTCATATCAATAATCACTTTTGTTGTTTTACCTGTACTTAGAAACACTTTGAAGAGGACCAGTACGAGGGAAATCGACAGGATGGGCGCCGTCTGTTAAAGTCAACAGCCCTACATCATCATGGACTATATTTTCGAAGTGAAAAACATTGCTAATCTGTATTTGACTGTCTTAGTTTCATTTACGGTTTTTGTACGTGATATGTATGCAGTGTTGTTTATTTTTTCAATGTAGTTATCAGTGTTCTAATGGTTATTTATGAAATGTTCTGTACTCACCATCGACGTGTTTGGCTGATGCGACGTATTCGATGGTAGCTGATGTATGTATTCTGGCTGGATATCTGGCTGGATATCTTGATTAATATTACCCGCGGTTGCGTTTTCTTGTTTGCATTCTTGTTTTCGATTTATATTGTGTGCAATAAGGTTGATGTACTCACTTGAACCCCCCCCCCCCCCCCCCCATGTAATGAATAAATAAAAAAAAACTCTATCCCGAATTGTGTGTCGAGCCTACCTTGCGAATTAATTTTTTTTATCTCGTCTTTCAACATAACCTTCAGGTGCCACACAGTACATATAATTTTTCATGTACATATCTATTTCATGATTGATTGTACTAGACATTATAAGTAAATGTATTTTGTGCATCGTTTGATTTCTTGTGTGTACTACGCAAGATTGACACAGACAAGTTACGTTACATTTTTCTCTACAGCACTAACTAAACCTTATTTTCACATCGCAGTTATTTTTACACCAGCTTAATCCTGTCAGCACACAGTTTTGTGGGCAAAAAAAGCAAAAATTGCGCGTAGATATCGTCAAATAATTGCAACGAACGCGAAGAGCACGCGCAACGCAAGGGAAACTAACCGCCCTGCGCGAGTGGCTGCCTACGGTAAAGGAGGCGTGACGTGTAAACCAAAATACAACAGCGAAAAAGAAAAACTTCCACACACATGGGGTCGCAAACCTTATATACCAAGCATCGAAGCGCAAAAAAAAAATAGTGCGTATTTTAAACATACACACGGCATATTAAATGTGATTGAATTAGGCAACTTGGGGCATGTTCCCGGCGCCATACATTTACGTCTTCGACCTTCGACGAGTTAACGGCCATTGGTTATAAAGATATGCAGATGGGACACCGATAAAAATATCCTCATCAAGGCAAAGCACTTGGAAGCGCGCCGCGAGTAACACTTTATGAACGCAAGCGTAGCTGAGTCTCAGCTCGTGTGACACAATATGGCGGCGCCAGCGGGGTTGTCTCCACCCTGGACGGCGGCGCTGGGCATCGAGGCACCCTAATCTTGCCGAGACGCGAGCGACGCGCTATCAACTCGACTGCAAAACGACGAAGAGGCCAAGCAGATACGCTGTCACGCTCCGCTCAGTCGGATTTGTAGCGGAGCGAGGGATGCGGTCTTCGTTCCGCTGCCGGTATGAGCGTCGTGCGCAAGCGCAGTAGCGCTCCCGGTAATCGGTTGTGTGGCATTTGCTAGCATATGCCGGTCTGTGTGGGGCGGACAGCAAGCGCTCATCTAAAACACTCTATTATCGGTGTGAGCTCTAACAATCCATCTCGTCTTTTTTTCATTGGGTGGTGACGAACGACGGCGGTTTGTACCGTCGGTCTCATCTCGTGCACCTCGAAACTGGCCCGAACCCGGCCTGAGACCGAAAAATACATGTTTTTCAGAGTTGAGACACCCGAGAATAACTTGCTGCACGTTACATGCACACCACCAGAAAGCCCGAGCCCGGTCCGGTCCCGCGTCAAAAAACCCGAGCCCGGCCCGGGCCCGGGTCAAAAAGCACATGCCGTGCCCGAGCCCGGCCCGAGCCCGTGAAAAAAGTGGTCGCAGTTTCACCTGAAAGGCGAAGCATCAATTGCGATAGCAAATTTGTAGAGAGCTATACGGAGTAATGATAGTAGCTTTATCAGCTGTATAAACTTGGACATGCAGCAGCACCGGCAACACGCAGAACTAATGTCGACGCCGTCGGCGTTTTGCCCGCGTTCGCACAAAATGCGTGCGGCATTGCTGACTGTTGCCGGATGGATGGATGGAGAACTTTATTTGGTCGTGCAAGGCTATGGGGTGACCCATAGAAGGGCTAATCCCACGTCGGGACCGGAAGACTGAGCTTCGAGGCCGCGTCGTGGGCTTGCTGGACTGCCCAAAGTTGTTCAACCAGATCCGGACTGCGAATGGCAGCCTCGAACCTGGCCAGGTCCTGAGTGTAATCGGCATTTGTAGTTCGGTCGCATGGCCAGAGCATATGTTTGAGGTCAAGTGTTTCATTACAGTTCGCGCACTGTGTACAGGGGAATCGTTCCGCCATGTAGTAGTGTAGGCGTTTGGGTGTGGGGTATGTATTGGTTTGAAGTAGTCTCAAAGTGAGTGCTTGTGGTCTCTTGAGTGTGGGATGTGGTGTAGCAAATTCCCTTCGGCTGAGGTGGAAGTGTTTAGTGATCTCGTTATATGTGAGTGGGGCGTCCCTGTTCTCTTGGAAATGGTCCAAACCCGTGAGGGCGGCGCTGCGAAGGGTTAGTTCTCGCGCGCTCTTATCGGCCATCTCGTTGAGATTCAGGGGAGCCTTCTCTATGTTTCCCAGGTATGCAGGGAACCAGCAGATTGAATGGAAGTGGATTTTGCTCTTTTGTATGATATGTAAGGCTTGCTGCGAGATTACACCTTTCTGAAAGGCTCTGACTGCACTACGAGAATCACTGTATATGTATGGCCTCCGGTTATCCGTTAACGCCAAGGCGATTGCTGTCTGCTCGGCAATCTCTGGGTTGTTTGTGATAACCGTGGCTGAGTTGACGGTCTTGCCCGTGTTGTCCACGAGAGCTACCGTGAAAGCTTTTCTGTCTGTTTGTCTTGCTGCATCGACAAAACAAGCGCTCTGCTTTTCTTTATGAATTTTGCGGAGAAGACTAGCGCCCCGGTATAGTCGCCTTTCTGTGTTGTGTTCCGGATTCATATTGCGAGGTAGCGGTTTGACTTCGAAGCGTTTACGCGTGTTCAACGGGATGTCTGTGTTTAGTGAGTTGAATTTAGGTTCGTCGAAGCCTAACCCCTGGAGAAGGGCACGACCCGACCTGGTACCCGCCAGTCTAGCCAACTGAGCTCTTTCCTGTGCCTCTGCGATCTCCTCAAGTGTGTTATGTGTGCCAAGCTGCATTAGGCGTTCCGTGCTCGTGCAACTCAGGACACCCAGTGCCTGCTTGGTGATCTTTCTAAGTTGGATATTTAGCTTTTCTTTTTCACAGGGTTTCCATTTGTGCATCGCCGCCACATATGTGAAGTGGCATAAGGCGAATGCATGTAAGAGCCTGACTGTTGCCGGAGCCTCTGATATAAATAGGCACTTGGTGCCGCAGCTAAACGTCACCTCCCATCCCTCCCCCCCCCCCTCTCCGCCCACGGCCTTTCGCGCGTCGGAAGAAGGCGCGTTTGCTCTACATATATGATGATTGTAAAGGAGGAAAGAGACGCCTACTTCTGCAGCCCTTAAGGAAGCACGGCGCAGAACGCGCGTTTGTTCTCCGCCGCGGGTTCACTCCCCGTGAAAGAGCGCGTCCCTCGCGCCCTTTCGCTCGCACATACAGCGTTCGGCGGCGCGTGGCGACGATTTCATCTTCAATGACGTCATACAGAACTTCACGGCAACGGCGACGACGACGGCGACGCCGACGGCAGAAATCTGCTTTGGAGTGTCCATATAATTGCTATCGCAATAAAAAAAGTTGTCGCAGTTTCACCTGAAAGGCGAAGCATCAATTGCGATAGCAAATTTGAAGAGAGCTATACGGAGTAATGATAGCAGCTTTATCAGCTGTATAAACTTAGACATGCAGCAGCACCGGCAACACGCAGAACTGTTGTCGACGCCGCCGGCGTTTTGCCCGCGTTCGTTCAAAATGCGTGCGGCGTTGGTGACTGTTCCCGGAGCCTCTGATATAAATAGGCACTTGGTGCCGCAGCTAAACGTCGCCTCCCTTCCCTGCCCCTCCCCCCCTCCCCCACAGCCTTTCGCGCGTCGGCAGAAGGTACGTTTACTCTACATATATGGTGATTGTAGAGGAGGAAAGAGACGCCTACTTCTGCAGCCCTTAAGGGAGCACAGCGCAGAACGCGCGTTTGTTCTCCGCCGTGCGTTCACTCCCCGTGAAAGCGCGCGTCCCTCGGCGCCCTTTCACTCGCACATACAGCGTTCGGCGGCGCGCGGCGACGATTTCATCTCCATTGACGTCATACGGAACCTCACGGCGACGGCGACGGCGAACGGCGACGCCGATGGCCGAAATCTGCTTTTGAGTGTCCATATAATTGCTATCGCAATAAAATCAAAGCATATCCACGGGGTGAATGATGATGAGTGGGCGAAGCTCCGGAGGGAATCATCGGATCTCCCGCTTAAGGGGACGCTAGCACAAACGCGTTAGAAACGTGCAGTACTCTCTAGTAAGGGGGAGCGGCCACAGCGTCTTACGCAGCCATTTACACATGCCGGAACGTGCACCGCGTTTGCCGACGCCATCACATGACTGCTGAGAGAGTATACCCCCCCCCCCCGTATTCATAAACGCTCCTCGACTTGAACTTGACTTGCCACCGCCTTGGGCAGCGCGTTCGAAACGCGTTGAAGGAAAGGCGGAGAGGCCACAGCGTCTTACACCAGCTTCTTACACGGGCCGTAACGCGCTAGCACAAACGCGTTAGAAACGCGCTAGAAACGCGGCCTTTCGTTAATGTTGGGTTATTTATTGCCATCGTGGTGCGTGTGTCTATGTGCGCTTCGTGGCGTAGTGGTTAGCGCCGCGCGTTCGGAAGCAAGGGGTCCCTGCTTCGATTCCGCGCTACGGACACAACTTTCGGAATTTTTTTTTCATAAAACGCCGGAAGCGTTCTCCGGAAGCCGGTAGCTGGCTTCCGGAACCGGAAGTCGGCTTCCGGTTATACTATACGTATACATATATATGTATATATTATAGTGAACTAGAAGTCTTCTAGTTCACTATAGTATATATGGTATACATACATATACGGACACACAACGCCATCTATTGAGCAATTCATAAAACTAGACGTGGCTACCTACTACGACGGGGACGAACGGGTGCCGCTATAAGGAGCTTCGCCCCTAAAACTGCTCTACGCCGGCCGCAACACTACATTTGCTAGTAGGCACCGCGTTTGACCGCTGGCGCCACGCTGCGCCGCTCGCACGTACCGCGTTTCTAGGTGGTTTCTTTCGCCGAGGGCGCTCGAACGCAATCATATGGTTCGCATGAATGCAACCCTTGGAAGCGTTGCTCTATGGCTCAGTGGCTACGGCGCTCGCTTTGGGATCATGCGTACGCTGGTTCGAATCGCGCCCGGGCTAGAATTTTTTTTCTTAATATCACGCTTTTCTTTTCTTTTCCTCTCTGTTTGCCAGCGTGGTCGTTTGAACCCCGGTGCCACGGCGGCAGCCGTGGTACCGGGCGCCGACGCGAAGCGGCGGTCGTTGGGGTGTTGCGGAGCGCAGCGTAGCAACACCCCAAATAAAAAAATACTGCTCCAGTCAGGTAGACTGCTCCCTCCCTGATAGTGAGATTATATTTGGATCATCAAAACAGTGATGCGTTTATAATACCACCGATCCCAACAGCAGGCTAGTCACCACCAGCCCAGCGTTTTCTCCGTCAACGCCTCCTCCGTTCCAACGGCGGCGGCTACAAACATGGTACGCGCGAGCGGCGCAGCGTGGCGCCAGCGGTCAAACGCTGTACCTACTAGCAATTGTAAATACGCTACCCGGCCCGGCCCACGGACCGGGCCAGGCCCGGGCTTTCGAGTAAGCCCGAGCCCGTGGAGTGCTCTAGGCGGCATACGGAAACATCGCGAAACATCGCCTAACTTTGGCTTACAAGCAGGCCTCGCAAGGCCTTCCAAAAATTTGGTTTTGGTGTATAACTCTTTTGCACCCTGTAACCTGGACTAAAAAGATGGATTGATCTGGTTCCCGTTGCCCATATTAAGTGCGCTGATTTGTTTTATGTGAGATAGCAATACACAAGCTTTCAAGAAAAACAAACTCAAAATAAAATTACAATTTCGTCAAAGCAATTGTCCATAACATATAACTGTTATTTAGAATTCTTGCTATATTATTTTGCTTGTCAACAAAGTGTTAATTGAGTTATTGAGATATCAGCTCCCGCCACCATCGCGCAGCCGACACATTTGACGGGGAAGGGGGCCAGCGGGGGAGGAGGAGCCTGCCGCCGCTTTCCTCCTCTCACTCGACTTGGCGACTGCGAGAGGTAGCGACAACTACCGCGGCCGCGACATAAAAAAAGGTGCGGCCTGCTGCGTGGCGCCGAAACGGCGTCTCCGGTTTAGTTGAAGTAGTTCTCCTCGCGCCCGCTTTGGCGCCACTGCTCTGGTAGAGCCGTTTACGGAGAAGCGCTTCCACAGCCGCGTTGGTACGCGCGACAGTGACTTTAATCAGGCCGTAAATAACGCGTTTTATAGTTGAACATTACAGGTTGAATATTGAAGTCGTTATTAGTAGTTCCGATTAGAGCACTGCACGGGCTCGGGCTTACCCGAAAGCCCGGGCCCGGCCCGGCCCGTGGGCCGGGCCGGGCCGGGTAGAGGAGTTTTTTCACGGGCTCGGGCCGGGCTCGGGCACGGCGTGTGCTTTTTGACGCGGGCCCGGGCCGGGCTCGGGTTTTTTGACGCGGGCCCGGGCCGGGCTCGGGCTTTCTGCGAGTTATTCTCGGGCTTCTCAACTCTGAAAAACATGTATTTTTCGGTCTCGGGCCGGGTTCGGGCCGGCTTCGAGTCGGGCTCGGGCCGTGCTCGGGCTTAAGGTAAAGGGGTGGCGGGCCGAGCCGGGCGGGTAACGTAGATTATTTCCGGGCCCGGGCCGGGCCCGGGTCTTGCCATAAATGTTTTGATCGGGCTCGGGCGGGCCGCCCAATGTAAAAACGGGCCCGGGGCGGGCCCGGGCCGCAAAAATCGGCCCGTGCAGTGCCATTGCCGCCTCGCTTCGCTTGGGGCCGCTGTGTGCGCGCGCATTCACGGTGTAGGTATCTGCTAGCGTGCTGGATCACGGCTGGATTAACGACTTATCATCGACGCTAACGAACTCACCGTGAATGCGTGCGCACACTGGAACAAAAAAGTTGTCGCAGTTTCACCTAAAAGGCGAAGCATCAATTGCGATAGCAAATTTGTAGAGAGCTATACGGAGTAATGATAGTAGCTTTATCAGCTGTATAAACTTGGACATGCAGCAGCACCGGCAACACGCAGAACTGTTGTTTACGCCGTCGGCGTTTTTCCCGCGTTCGCACAAAATGCGTGCGGCGTTGGTGACTGTTGCCGGAGCCTCTGATATAAATAGGCACTTGGTGCCGCAGCTAAACGTCGCCTCCCTTCCCTCCCCCTCCCCCCACTGCTTTTCGCGCGTCGGAAGAAGGCGCGTTTGCTCTACATATATGGTGATTCTAAAGGAGGAAAGAGACGCCTACTTCTGCAGCCCGGGAGCACGGCGCAGAACGCGCGTTTGTTCTCCGCCGTGGGTTCACTCCCCGTGAAAGCGCGCGTCCCTCGCCCCCTTTCACTCGCACATACAGCGTTCGGCGGCGCGCGGCGACGATTTCATCTCCATTGACGTCATACGGAACCTCACGGCGACGGCGACGCCGACGGCAGAAATCTGCTTTGGAGTGTCCATATAATTGCTATCGCAATAAAACGTAACCGAAACGTTATATAATTTTGTTTCGGAGTGACACCGAAAAATTTGTAGCGGTTCAAGGGGAAAGTCAGCATTAGCGCATGTAGTGATAGTACGAGCGATAGCTGGTCGAGGGCTACGCTAATCTAAGTCTGCCCCTCAGTGCACTATAGACCTTTTCACAAACCGACGTTTGAGCAGCGCCATTTGCCGACGCGGGCGACGTCTAGCGTCAGAACATGTTATGCCGCCGGTTTGGACTGTGCGCCTTACGAGAGAGCAGGCCGGCTGCACTTCGGTTGTGTGATCTTCGCCGCGCATTATTTCGATTGTTTTCTTCCGTTTCGCTTGTCTTGTGCGGCTTGACTTGTTACATGTTTCACG
This sequence comes from Dermacentor silvarum, assembly GCF_013339745.2. Taxonomy (NCBI): domain Eukaryota; kingdom Metazoa; phylum Arthropoda; class Arachnida; order Ixodida; family Ixodidae; genus Dermacentor; species Dermacentor silvarum. Next base: position 169,222,301 of record NC_051156.1, on the reverse strand, counting down.
TGCTCGCGTGAGCGCTCAGTGTGGTGTGCCATGGCAACAGCAACCCAGCCAGTGCCAGTGGATGTGGTGTTTCGTCGTCGGTAGCGGCGGCAGCCGCGTCTGCTTCGTCGAGACCTGGCGTGATAATCAGCGGTATATTTCATTGTTATTGCTGGGCACATGTGACCGTATTGTCGATTGAATCTGATCACCATTAGGTTTCGCGGTTGAGGGTTGCCTCATTTGCGAAAGCAGGCGCGTACGTAGCTGTCGGGCAAGAACCAGGCGCCGGCGGCCCGACGACGCATGTCAGTGGTTGGTAGATATGCGTTGGTTACTCCATACGCTTCCGACGCAACTGAACAGCTCAATCATGCAAAATTTATTGGATCTGGTGCGGTGCAGTGTGCTTATAACCAAATGTCAAAACATAAGCGTGGCGATCGAGCAGCGCGGTACCTGCAGTGAACCGACGCGCGACAGTGATCACAGATGCCAGCGCAACTGATACAGTCATACAGCCCAGGTGCTAGATTCTTATTTTTAGTATTTAGTAGTTATTTATTTATACATACTGTCAATCTCAATATGGATTATAACAGGACTTGTTATAAAGAGATATTTGTTTACCTATTTTTTTACGTTTGTTTACCTGGAATGGCTTTTCTTTCGAATGTCTAAATTTGGAACAGGCTTCGCTCACGGTGAACCTTAACGTAGATCGTGCGCGAAGTTTGTATTGAAGATACGGCGTACGGAAGGAATTGTTCATGTGCGCTATTTCTGAATCGAAATAAGCCAATAATATTGCAGGGTTAGGGCCATCTCTGCTCTTTCTCTAGTTTCTGTGCAATGTTCATAATAAAGTAATGTCGAGTCTCAACAATTGTCGAATAAATACATATGCATATGAGTGTAAACCACTACTGACCGTGAGTGAAAAGCGCTTAGTGGTCAGCGAAGCGGTCACTGCACGCACGTAAGTATTTCACTTGATCGACTGTGCGAATAATTTATTTTTTTCGTTACTGTTATTCTTGCAAGCATGATGCTATTGTCCGCGCGTACCCATGCGAATACCATTTTTTACGTTCTAACTTGCGCGGGCTCATTTAGCGCATTTCTACGCCATGCACAGTTAGCGCATTACGGTTCCCGAACTCTAGCACTGGTGCTAGGCCGCGTTGATGAGGTTGACACGTTCGTTTTTGCATTCTCTTGCTGCCCAAGCACATAGACAACGCTCAAAGATGGGTGAGCTCGATGCAGCACCACACTGTTGAAGTTATTAACTTTATGGGCAGGGCCGCGCAGGGTGCGTGTGAACGCAGAGACAATGTTTTTGTAGACACAGGGTCTGCATACATCTTCCATAGGACACGATTTTTCCAGATAGTTGCGAAGTGTATTTACCGACTAGTTCTCTCGCAGAGTGCTTCAATTTGTCCTATACCGGTGTCACACGGACACTTTTGATAGCGATCGAGAACGATCTGGATCGGAATGTTCGACCGCGATTGGCTCCCTTCCGCAGATTGAGCAAAGAAGCCAATCGCGACCAAGAAATTTGACCCAGATCGGCCTCGATCACGATCAAAAGTGCGCCGTGTGGCCCCCGTATTAAGCACTGGAATGAAGTCGTGTTTGAAAGAATAACAAATGTATCCTCTGCCACTACATACGAGAAAATATCGCATCGAAGGCTACAGGCCAGCACTGTGCAGTTTATGGGTGGACAAACAACCAGCGGAAAATAACGATTTGGGGAACTAAGTGTGTCCACAACACTGCACTCCGCGAGACCACTGCCACGATGTGGTATGTTCACGCTTCGCCGGTTTCCTGCGTCACCTGAGGACTTGGCATTTCAGTCTAATGTGAACCAATGCACACATCAGTAAAATAACGCATTTTGCTAAACTCGTTTCGGCACATTTCCCAACAGGTTGCGAGAATTGTCAGCTCTTCGATGCAATATTTTCTCGTATGTAGTGGTAGAGGCTACATTTGTTATTCTTTCAAACACGACTTCATTCCAGTGCCTAATACGGGGGTCACACGGCGCACTTTTGATCGTGATCGAGCCCGATATGGGTCGCATTTCTTGGTCGCGATTGGCTTCTTTGCTCAATCTGCGGAAGGGAGCCAATCGCGGTCGAACATTCCGATCCAGATCGGTCTCGATCGCTATCAAAAGTGGCCGTGTGACACCGGTATAAGACAAATTGGAGCACTCTGTGAGAGAACTGATCGGTAAATACACTTCGCAACGATCTGGAAAAATCGTGTCCTATGGAAGATGTATGCAGACCCTGTGTCCACCAAAACATTGTCTCTGCATTCACACGCACCCTACGCGGCCCTGCCGAAAAGGTAATTAACTTCAACAGTGTGGTGCTGCATCGAGCTCACCCATCTTTGAGCGTTGTCTATGTGCTTGGGCAGCAAGAGAATGCAAAAACGAACGTCTCAACCTTATCAGTGCGGCCTAGCGCCAGTGTTAGAGTTCGGGAACCGTAATGCGCTAACTGTGCGTGGCGTAGAAACGCGCTAAATGAGCCCGCGCAAGTAAGAAAGTAAAAAAAAAAACGGTATTCGCATGAGTACGCGGACAATAGCATCATGCTTGCAAGAATAACAGTAACGAAAAAAATAAATTCGCACAGTCGATCAAGTGAAATACTTACGTGCGTGCAGAGACTGCTTCGCTGACCACTAAGCGCTTTCCACTCACGGTCAGTAGTGGTTTACTGTCATATGTATATGTATTTATTCGACAATTGTTAAGACTCGACATTACTTTATTATGAACATAGCACAGTGAGACGGTGTAAGGGAAACAAGAGAAAGAGCAGAGATGGCTCTAACGCTGCAATAGTATTGGCTTATTTCGCTTCAGAGATAGCGCACACGAACAATTCTTGCCGTACGCGATATCTTCAATACAAACTTCGCGCACGATCTACGTTAAGGTTCACCGTGAGCGAAGCTTGTTCCAAATTGAGACATTCGAAAGAAAAGCCATTCCAGGTAAACAAACGTAAAAAATAGGTAAACAAATATATCTTTATAACAAGTCCTGTTATAATCCCTATTGGGATTGACAGTATGTATAAATAAATAAATACTAAAAATAAAAATCTAGCACCTGGGCTGTATCAGTCGTGCTGGCATCTGTGATCACTGCCGCGCGTCGGTTCGCTGCAGGTAGCGCGCTGCTCGATCGCCACGCTTTATGCTTTGACATTTGGTTATAAGCACCCTGCACCGCACCAGATCCAATAAATTTTGCATGATTGAGCTGTTCAGTTGCGTCGGAAGCGTATGAAGTAACCACCGCATATCTATATACCATGCAACCACTGACACGCGTCGTCGGGCCGCCGGCGCCTGGTTCTAAAAGCATTGCCCGACAGCTACGTACGCGCCTGCTTTCGCTAAATGAGGCAACCCTCCATCGCGAAACGTAATGGTGATCAGACTCAGTCAACGATACGGTCACGTGTGCCCAGCAATAACAATGAAATATACCGCTGATTAGCACGCCAGGTCTCGACGAAGCAGACGCGGCTGCCGCAGCTACCGACGAAGAAACACCACACCCACTGGCTGGGCTTGCTGTTGCCATGGCACACTACACTGAGCGCTCACTCGAGCACGTGAAACATGTAACAAGTCAAGCGGCACAAGACAAGCGAAGCGGAAGAAAACAATCGAAATAATGCGCGGCGAAGATCACACAACCGAAGTGCGGCCGGCCTGCTCTCGCTAGGCGCACAGTCCAAAATGGCGGCGACGCTAGACGTCGCTCGTGTCGGCCAATGGCGCTGCTCAAACGTCGGTTTGTGAAAAGGTCTATAGACGGTTTCATCCAGCGCCACCGTGCTCTGGCAACGCTGTGCGCCGGCATCCGGCGCCCCTAGGAAACTTCCGGTAGCCGTTCCTTTTGCTCGTCTTTGCTGGTATTGGTTCGCTCGCGCGCTCGTCCTGCGCATATTCTGTTATTTTTCGGGTATATCAATATAAGTGCGACTTGTGGCATTCAGTGTGTTGTGTGACGGCGAGTAGCTCTTGGAGCATCGACTGTTTTCATTACGTTTACTCGTCAACGGTGTTTTTCAAATCTGGGAGCCTACCAAGAGCTCCCAGATATGCTCTGCTCACTTCATCCAAGGTACGTTACTACGTGGAGTAGCCGGTCTGCTATAATGCTGAATAATAAAAGTGCTACTGCACGATTGTTCTGACCGTATGTCGTGTAACTCATGCGAGAGCAACTCGACTCTCGCCCCGAGTTTGCCCGCTCGTCAAGTTTCTTGCCTCGGCGTGGATCGCCATGCCACGAACATGAGTTAAAGTTATTGTTTAGCGGATGCCATGCTGCCGCCGTTTTCTTTTAATGTTTTTCGTATCTGGGGCACAAGTGCACTTCTGCAGCTTTACTAACTAGGTACATGTGCGCATTGGTTTATCATATTGAACGTCCTAAAGCGACTCCGGCTATGACGGACGCCGCAGTGGATAATTTCGACCACCTGTGGTTCTTTAACGTGCACTGACATGGCACAGTACGCGGACCTCTAGCATTTCGCCTCGATCGAAATGCAACAGCCGGGGCCCAAACGGAGTCTTTCAGGTCATCAACCGGGCACGGTAACCGCTCAGCCACCGCGGCGGCATGTGAGCATTCGTATTGATATCGCAGAGCAGAATCGCATAAAAGTTAGCGATTTCCAAGCATGCATGTAGGAAGTTTCGGCCACATTCTAAAAGCATTCACGAATTAGCGGAGGCCAATTATGGATTGCAATCGCGCCCAACACTACAGGTTTCATTTTGTTAGAAGTGTGGTAAATTCGTGAGCATTTAAGTTAGTCCCGTTTCAGTCGACCTAGGCTTCTTGCCCTAAATGACTTTTGAGAATGTACAGTTATGTGTAAATGCATATTGAAAAGCAGAAACAAGGCATATGACGCAGAAAACATGTGCATGTACACATGCACAGCTTACCACTTCATCCTCCATCTTGCAGCAATAAAAGTGCCATTGCGAAATGCAAAAACGCCCGTGTGCTTGTGTTGTAGGGCACGTTAAAGAACACCAGGTGGTCAAAATTAATCCGGAACCCTCCACTACGGCGAGCCTCATAATCAGAACTGGTTTTGGCACGTAAAACCCCAGAAAGAAGAAAAAAGTGCCATTAAATGTTTTTCTAGTTTTCGGCAGTCCCATTACCTGCCTTGAAGACAACAGTCTGCGTTCATTGCATGTCCTCACTAATAAGATGCTCTGCTTGTTGCTCCGGGGTTGTAACTGAGGGAAGGTGTTTGGAGACCGGCGAAAACGAAAATCGCATGACATCATCGTCCAGCGGATCGGGCAGCTCTCTGCCTCTAAACATCAGCTTTTGGCGATACCGATTTCTTGCTTCGGTGCTAAGCGCCTTAAAGTAGTCGCTCGTCATCTCGACAATATTCACGATGTAGAATCAGCTCATCACAGATTCCACCAAGCAGTGCAACATCGACACGCCGGCCTCACGTCGCGCATGCCTTCAAACAACATAGCCGGGAGTGCTTCTAGCTCTCCTACCGGAAGTTCCTATGGGGCAACCAATCAGCGGCAAGCGAGGTTTGTTTGTAAACACTGAAACCGTCTATAGCAGATCGGCATCGTAGCAAAACGCGCAGCTTGGTGTGCGCGCTGAAGAACTGATCGCTTCGTGTCCTACGGGTACAATGCTTTGTTACCGAAGCTTTAAGGCCCAACCACAAGGAACCGATTTTCGACGGATTTTCGGCGCTGGCCGGCGGCACGCGGCGTGGACGCTCAACGAGGTTTATTGACGGCTCTCAACCACAAGAGACTCTCGGCTTCGATGTATTTCAAGCGTGGCGCAATGTGGCCAGATCCTTGGCCCCAATTTAGCCGGTCAGTTTTGCAATATGTTGCGCTAACAGAACAATTGTTTTTACTTTTTAAGGACTTCTTGTAGTTTTAAAACTTGATAAAACATGTCCGTAGCTCTAGTGCAGACGTATACAGTGTTTTGCTGGTTGTCTGTACTGAAAAATGCAGCACCATTGACATAGCATGGATAGCATCACCAGCAGCTTCTGTTCCTAGCAAAATACCGTCCGCTAGATAACGTGACGCGTAAATTGTATATTGTGTGAAAAAATGTCACAGTTTCGCCCTAAGGGCGAAGCAATGAATGCGATAGCAACACAGCAATGTCATACGAAGTAAGGTGAGCGGCTTTGGTAGCAATATGAATTGTAATAAACATGAGCTGATTAAGTAAGCAGGTGTGCTGCGGCGTAAGTAGACCGACATGAAGAGAGACTCGATGACCACGAGAAGGCGCCTATGAGTGAAACGGTGGTGTTCATGAGAAGCGCTTCCCGTGGGCAGCGCGTGCGAAGGGACACACCTGTAGCGCTGCACTGCCGATCCGGGCAGCATTGCATGTGTAGCGTGCGTTGGAAAATGTGGCCCGACTATTACTAACTGTGGTGTGAGCGCGCACAAACAAACATGAATAAATCACACTGAATGACTGCAGACAACGACTGTCAAAACGCTGGCAGCAAGCGCATATACGCCGCAGCGGGCGAAGGTACGTGCGGTCTATCGCTTCAACGGAAACTGAGCGGCGAATGCCCAGCGCATAAAGGTCAGAGCCGTGTGGAGATAAGAGACGGTGCGAGCGAGCGACGAGCGCGGTTGTTGGCAGAGTAGAAATGCGCCCCCCCCCCCCCCGCTCCCTCCGGCGCTCGCTTCCCGCTTCCTTGCTTGCGCGTGGAAGATTGAGTGCGTTCGCTCTCCGTGACAGCGTGCGTCCCCGCACGCTTCCGCTCGAGCATACGGCGCGCGGCGAAGAAAGATTTTTCTATACGGAACTTCACGGCGACGGCGACGGCAGAAATCCGGTGGAAGTGTCCATATAATTGCTATCGCAATAAAATGTGGCCCGACTATTACTAACTGTGGTGTAATTCAGATCACACTGAATGACTGCAGACAACGACTGTCAAAACGCTGGCAGCAAGCGCATATACACCGCAGCGGGCGAAGGTACGTGCGGTCTATCGCTTCAACGGAAACTGAGCGGCGAATGCACAGCGCATAAAGGTCAGAGCCGTGTGGAGATAAGAGACGGCGTGAGCGAGCGACGAGCGCGGTTGTTGGCAGAGTAGAAGTGCGCCCCCCCCCCCCCCCGCTCCCTCCGGCGCTCGCTTCCCGCTTCCTTGCTTGCGCGTGGAAGATTGAGTGCGTTCGCTCTCCGTGACAGCGTGCGTCCCCGCACGCTTCCACTCGGGCATACGGCGCGCGGCGAAGATTTTATCTATACGGAACCTCACGGCAACGGCGACGACGACGGCGACGCCGACGGCAGAAATCCGGTGGAAGTATCCATATAATTGCTATCGCAATAAAACGATATCCACTGTCGAACGTTAAACACGAACGAGAGCTGCGATACTTGTCAAGATGCAGTGCACGGCTACTGTCGGCAGACGATGGTTGTGCCCGCATCGCAGCCGACGGCGCCGCTAATATCAGCGCATTTTCTTCTTTGTGTATAATGATTGCGAAGAGCGACAACAACGCTGAGAAAATATTGCGGCTTGTGAGCGTCCGTCATTCATTCCGAAGCGCCGTCAGCTTTAGCTTTCGAGAGAGCCGGAGAAGGCCTATATCGACGATATCGGCACCGCCGAACGATCGGCGGCGGTGAGGCTGCCGTCGGTGCCAGAGTGACCACTCCTCGGTCACTGATTGGCCACTTCGCTGTACGGCTGCCACATAAATGGGTCCCGGTCCCATCCTGACTACGGCAAGTTAATCTCGCCACTCGCGAACGAAACCGCCGTCGTACAGCGGCCCGCGAACGGCAAACGGCATGCGGCAAGTTGCCGTGCCGGCAACGTGGAAGGGCCTTAAGTGTGCACTTCGGCGTTCCTTGCATGTCCCTGTCGGGAAAGAGTACATCACTATCAATGATGCCGTACAAAGCTGCACCATTTTTATTTGCAATGGCCGGAGCACGCGCGAGCGATCGGCTGCTTAGGACGCGGACGAGACACTCGTGGACAGCAACGCCGGAAGCTCGCTTTGTAAATCGCCTCCGAGCTCGCTCACATTGCGCGTCGTGCCGTCTCGTAGGCCATTGTTTGTTTGCCTCTTGCGTCTACCGCCACTTCCGCTGTCGGCGCTGAAGTCTGGACTGCTCTAAAATCCCTTGATGTAGGAAAGTACCACCACTCTTTGTACTCTGCCGCCGGCGCGCGACCTCCTCGCCTCCTCCTCGCCCCTCACGAGTCCCCTCCGCGGCAGACGGCTTGCGCCCGTTTTCCTGCACGATGATTGGTCCCCCTGCCGTTGCCCTTGGAAACGAGCGGAGCTTGCGTTTTGCTTGTGTTTTGCTTTTTCGTTCGCGCCATTTTGCGCCTCAGCTCGGCTGGCTCGGCGTATAGAGAACGTCGCACGCTAACATTGCACGCTGTTTCGTGCACTCTGCTGACGCTATGCCGTGCTGCTGCGCATATAACTGCAGCAAGAAGCATGATGATGGCTATGCAGTTTTTACGATACCGCAAGGAAAGCGTGATGGCTTGCGCAAGAAGCAGTGGCTGCACAACATTGGCCGGAAGAACTTTGTTCCGACAAGGAACAGTGTTGTTTGCGAGGTAAGGCGCCTTTCTTATTGCTCGTATCAAAGCATCCCCTAATGCTGCATTTTTTTTAATTCTTCCGGCCTGCTCATTAGCGTTTTTGCGGCGGCAATTTGTACGTTGCATAAAAATGGGGTTCTCCTCATAATGCTGAATATTCCGCTGGGACTCCATCACCTCGCACGTCGTCAACTCTTATTCAATCGGAAATGGCATATTTGTACACTAGCATTGTTTCTCATTTTGAATATTATTGATACTCTCCTACGTTATCTGTATCTTGTCAAATAACGTTTTTTGCGCGTGCACGAAAATAAAGCATCTTACTGACCATTCTTTTTGTGTGATAAATAATTTGTGATAAATGATTTTTGTGTGATAAATGTTTTTCTGATGTCTAATCAAAATCATAATTTTAACTATCCGCCTACTGTACAATTTAACGGTATTTTGGTGTGAACTATCAAAATACCTTTTCCAGAGGCGTTTCTTTTGCCGAAAAATATAGAATGCCTTCTCCCATAGGCATACCGAGTCTTTGTTAGGCTTCATTGACACCGACGCCTAAATAATAATCTGTAAATACCTTTCGTCAGCTTCTGTTATTGTGGGCGAGGAGTGGTGGCCGGCACCGCTTCATCGCACTGAAATTGCGCAACCGTCCTATTCAATGCAGAAACCACAGCGCAAAAGCTACTTTGACATTGAGACAAACACATGGACGGACGATGCACTCGCCAGTAATTCATTATAAGAAAGCACCTGCGGTGCACATGTGCGCACATGCAAGAAAAAACTGCCAACACAGAGCGATTTGCCACAAGCAATACTAGATCAGATGCACAAAGTAAAGCAGCGTATCATGTGGCAGAAAAAATAACCGGAGTATAGAACTCGCCTCAAAGCTCCTTTTACATCAGTGTGTGTCATTCATACGGCTTTAAGACGAAACCAACCTCCTCATAAATGTTGCCTTCAGCATTCTCCATGCTGTTATCACCATTTTTCAAAATTTTCTACGCCACTGGGGCGCGCAACTGGGGCAAAATCATGCGCCTCCGTCGAATTCTGCGGCCCGTCCGCGGGAGCCCAGGCGCAATAGCGTGCCGTGCGCAGCGCGCGCAGCCGGCGGACGAGGATAATCGAGGAGGAAAGCGCGGCGGGGAGGAGAGTGTCGCGACTTTCAAATTATCAAGGGCTTTTAGACTGATCTAGAGTTACTGTATATATTGACCTTTTTCCCGGCGCTCCCGTGGGCGCTGCCATGTTTGATCACGTGGTGACGCGTCCATTGCTTGCCTCAGCTGCCGCCGTTGCCTCCGTGTTTACAATGCAAGCGCGTGACGCCGGTGCGGCGCAGAAAACCTCCGTTTCGACGCATATCGTAGACGGTGACTGTGTGGACGACACGAAGCTTTGGCCACAGCTTTAGAGGACATGAAGTGCTTTCATAGCTCATTACGCCTTGTCCAAACGGCGCGAGCAGCGTATACGGCGCTTGTACTAAAAGCGAGGCTAGAAATGTATTCCAAGCTGTCCAAACTTCCCGCTTATGAATTAAATCAGGATAACTGTTCTCGTTCTTTATTTGGCAAACATTTTGAAGCAGTGGCTTGTCATGTTTCTGACTCAGTAATACTAAGTTCATCGGTGAGGCTACTATCTGATTGTTTATTTTCAGCCTAATCGCGCTCGCGGGTGTGCTCTGCTGCGATAGATTTGTTCTTGCGGCGCACAAAGCTTGGAATGTAAATGTTCTGTACTTTGTGGTATGGCTTGTAGCAAAGACGTATTATCGCTAGTCCGTCGCTTACTCTGTGGGCCGTCACGAAACGTTCAGTTTCCAACATTCGTGTCTTGCAATGGTGTAGTCGCCGTCACTCACGCTTCGGCACATTGATTCAAGTGTGCGCACATTCACTTATTATTGATACGTTGGCGATAGGGTGCGTGTAAGTTTGCGTGCGAGTAGGGATGAATGTGTGTAGATAACGTGCGAGAAACTTACTATGCCAGTAAGTGGCATTACTTCCTTTTGTAACGAGCGGTACTCATTCTTAAGTGCCGACGTTGCGGAGTTGAAGTCCTTTCTTTGGAGGTTAGCTATACAGCGCTGGCGGATGAATTATCCTTTTTTATCCTCAAGGAAAACCGTGCATCGCGAAGGGCCGACAACACAGGCAATCCTTATGTAGCAGTGGCGACACAGGTTGATTCCATTCCTTAATATGCGAATCTATTTTTGCAGCTAACTACCGCACACGTCTTCTCTTTATCGTTACACATTTTGCAGCATGAATTGGACACAGTGCATTAGCTAACACCCACTTGCATTTCCGACAGCTGATCGCATAGTAGCAGGGCAGAAACAGTAGGGGTTTCGTATTCGTGCGCATTCGCTGAGGCAACGTATGGCGCGCCACGGAAAGCGCCATCTCGTTCCTCTAGAGCAAAGTGCTCCGCGAAAAGGGTCAACTCTAGACTGCTCGGTCTTGCGGCGCCGAGCGAGCGTGAACCGGCGGCGCATTGTTCTCAATGTCGCTGGCCGCCGCCGAGTGACGCCGGTTGGCGCCGACGCCGAAAATCCGTCGAAGTTTTCTCCCATGTGGTTGCGCCTTTATCCTTCGTTTGTGTTCGTTTTATCGGAACAGCAATCTCGAATTTCGCTGAGTAAGCTCGATGACGGGCTGCTTCTCATGCTCAGATCATGCTCAGTGCCTTGGATGCTCAATGCCTTGAGTCAAGACAGTACTCTTTTGCGCGATGTCGTGTCTAAAGTCGTGTCCATGTGGTTGCTCCACGCCGCGAGACGCGACAACGCGACATGGTGTGCCCATGTGGTTGCCGCTTTGGAAACATGGTTAGAAGGTATTCAGAGCCGCGAGAGACGCGCAGCGCGTTTTGCTGCAAAAGCGACGAAGTGAAATGGACGCACCGTCGGGCTTCGCTCAATCGGCTCGGCAGCAGAGCCAGGACAGCGTTCGAGATTCATCCTTCAATATACTTTGGTTCTGCCTTCCGCTGCTTCTTGCATTATCGTTGTGAACACGCACACCACACCGGGGTGCTTGCACTGGTTTGAGCGGAGCCGACTGTAAACGTCCAGTTAAAAAAATTACACCATCTTCCCGTAGGGGAACCCTGAGTAGTATGCGAAGCAGCCATGGGGTCGACTCAAGGTAGTTTTATCAGCTGTACAAACTTGGACTTGCAGCAGCACCAGCAACGCGCAGAACTGTTGTCAACGCCGTCGGCGTTTTGCCCGCGTTCGCACCGGACGCGCGCGGCGTTGGTGACGTACTGTTGCCGGTGCCTCTGGGGCGCCTGCCGTCGGGCCTCTAACCTAAGCTTCGCGTTATCGCGCGCGGAGCCGCAGGCTAGCCACCATACCGTAGGTGTTGCCGATTCGTTGCGCAATCCGGAGAGGAGGAATTCCGTGAGGAGAGGAGGGGAGGAGGATGCGCATGCGCAGTACGGGTGTGGACAACGCACGGTGGAGGGAGGGAGAGAGTGACATAGCCCCTGTCAATCCGTGAAGATGGTCGAACAGCAAAACTGCATGTGTTAGTTAAGCCGAGTGTTACACCACTTAAATGAAACTTCGCAAGCAGTCCATGTTGTAAATCTTTTGTTTCACCATTCTTTCACCTCATTTTCGCTTTTGCGTGCCTCGCGTGGTGACCATGCTTTAGCAGTGCTTTTTTTGCGGTTCTCTCAGTGTTTTCTTTTTTTCGCGTGCAAGTTGCGCCGCCCTTTAGTGCGCACATAATGAGAGCAAGCGACCAGCCCGTTTACGAGCCAACTCTCGCTGATGCTCGCGGCAGGCAGCTTCTTCCTCAGGAATACGTACTACTCGTGGTCTTCCCATAGTTGTAGCTGGGATGGAATGTGCGGAACCACTAGTCCAAAGCCACAACACAACCAATATACAACCAACACTAGCGCGAACTTCTCTCACACGCCACTCTTCCGTTGACCTACTTTTTATTGCGATAGCAATTATATGGACACTCAAAAGCAGATTTCTGCCGTCGGCGTCGCCGTCGCCGTCGCCGTCGCCGTGAGGTTCCGTATGACGTCATTTGGAGATGAAATCGTCGCCGCGCGCCGAACGCTGTATGTGCGAGTGAAAGGGCGCGAGGGGCGCGTCTTTCACGGGGAGTGAACGCACGGCGGAGAACAAACGCGCGTTCTGCGCCGTGCTCGCTTAAGGGCTGCAGAAGTAGGCGTCTCTTTTCTCCTTTACAATCACCATATATGTAGAGCAAACGCGCCTTCTTCGGACGCGCGAGAGGCCGTGGGGGAGGGGGAGGGAAGGGAGGCGACGTTTAGCTGCGGCACCAAGTGCCTATTTATATCAGAGGCTCCAGCAACAGTCACCAACGCCGCACGCATTTTGAGCTAACGCGGGCAAAACGCCGATGGCGTCGACAACAGTTCTGCGTGTTGTTGCTACCAAAGCCGCTCACCTTACTTCGTATGACATTGCTGTGTTGCTATCGCATTCATTGCTTCGCCCTTAGGGCGAAACTGTGACATTTTGTAGCGTTAGCTACACTGGCCTAGCCAAGCCCGTTTCGCGCGGCACATCAAGAGCCGTGCTGCGCATGCGCAAGGATCAGTGATGTCACACGGCTTGCGCACCGGAGCCACCGGAGCCGGCACCTCTCGCGCACTCCGCCGCCGCCGGTCTGCGCATTCCAGAGGAGTGACGTCGTAGCCGTGGTAGACGCACTGGCGCCAGCGCGCGCTCGCTGTGCAGTCGCCGTCTGACACTGCGCTGGAACCGCTGCGCTTCTGACTGGCGTTTGCCAGTGTGGTATAGCCATGGAGAAGGAGAGCGCAAATGCTGCTCAACAGCGCAGAAGAACGGAGAAGCTTGACTCATCGGATCCCGAAGTAGTTGCCTGGCAATTAGCGGTTGAGCGTAGGAGACAACCAGGAAAGCTAAGAATAATCAGCTGAATCTTTGCTAACGCTACGTATATCCTGGCATAGCCGAGCTAAGCCACTGCAACTTTTTCGTACACCGCCATTGGTTGGCGCGTCTCATGCTCTCCGCGAATATTAGACGGCGTGACTTACGTCAACCCCCTCCCCATTCTCCTCTTCATCTATACACTCTCTAGCCGCGTTTACATGTGCATCGCATTCGTGTAAACAGTGACAATGCGCTAGGAAGGCGCATCGCATTAATGCGCGAAGTGATGGTATAGATTTACGGGCGAGGGTCAACTCACACTCACGCATGTTGCGCTATGTTCTCGGAGAGTTAATGCGCTACATGTAAACGGCGTCGCATCGCCTTTCCCAAGTACGCTTGGAAATGTGATGCGCTACTGTCGCATTGATGTAAACGCGGCTTCTGACAGCATTCTGTGTGGAGGAAAGGGGTCACTCAATCCCCTTTCCCCTGTTGAGCTCTTCTTTTCCTCTTCTCACCCACTGGGTCAAGTGGCCTCCTTTTAGCGAAGTCCGACAACGACGGCACAGAGTCCGCATAAACAGCTTCGCTGTGAAACTGCACGATATAGCTTTCTGTTCCTCAATACGTGCTACATAAAAGTGTTTTTCCGATCGTGAAAAAAGCCCACCAATACACTCAAAGTGCCTCGAGTGGCAAGTCGCGCGGTATTTAAGAACGCGTTCTTAAATGCGTTATTTTCGTTATTAAATACTCGTGCAAGCCACCCCGGTTAGCTCACACGGTAGAGCGACCGCCCCGGATAGGCGCTGGTACCGGGTGAGATCGCCGGTCCAGGACGAAATTTGATTCCGCTGTGAAGCTTCACTTCGAAGAAATCTGTTATGGATCTCTTTGTATATAGCTTCGAGCCACAGTCGGGTGGATGACAATTTTACCCTTTCAAGAACTTCCTCCCCCTCGCGGGCTTCCGAAGAACTGATTGGCCACATCATGTTATCTATTGATGTACTAATGTATTTCATAATATTGATAGTCTACGAATGAAACCGTCTTCCTACTCGCATTGCTAATGCCGCGATCTTGCTTTCTACACATTTATTGCGATAGCAATTATATGGGCACTCCAAGCGTAGTTCTGCCGTCGTCATTGCCGTCGCCGTGAGGTTCCGTATAAAGCCCAAGAGCGATAAAATCGTCGCCGCGCGCCGTATGCTGTATTTGCTAGCGAAAGCGCGCGAGGGACACGTCAACGAGAGCGAACGCGACGTCTTGTCGTGCGAAAGGCCGTGGTGGGGGGGGGGGGGGGGGCGGCGTTTTGCTGCGGCACCAACTGGGTATCTTGCGACCAGGCGTAAGGCGAACTGGCGACTCACTCGCACAGGCGAAAGAAGGAGAGCGGGAAGGCAGGGTGGTAGGGTGTGCGGTTTATACTGATATAATCTCGACCGGGTGAGGTGGGTCGTCACCGCAGGAATCAGGATACGACGATGAAGGCGGGCATCGTGATGATGAAAAATAGAAAAGATTGTATTCACTTCATTGGTACATGGTTTTGACTCTATCCGAGTCTCGAGCGGTTCTGATTAACACGGGGGCCAGGACGGCCTTAAATCCCCTCGTGGTGGCCGATGTTTCCTTCGGGGAAGTCCTCTCTCCGGTGGTCAAGTTGACGACCTCCTCTCCCTCGGGTCCTCCTTCTTGGTAGCTCACCGTTTTCGTCTGCTCCGTAGAGGTGAGACGCTCTCTCGGGGATGAAGGGGATTATCTCGTCACGGGAAAAGCGCTGGGGCTTGCTTCCCACATCGGAGAGATACAGATTCCAGGAAGATCATAACCTGCCGATGACTCCTTCGGGGAACTTGTGGAAGTGTCAGACCGCTGTCGGGCGGTCAAGTTGACGATCTCCTCTCCCTCGGGTCCTCCTTCTTGGTAGCTCGCCGTTTTCGTCTGCTCCGTAGAGGTCAGACGCTCTCTCGGGGATGAAAGAGGATTATCTCGTCACGGGAAAGGCGCTCGAGCTTGATTCCCACATTTGACAGGTGCAGTTCCAAGCCGATCATAACTGCCCGTCCACCGCCACAGGAGGTCTCGAAGGGGTTGCAGCATCCAAGCACCTCGAAGAGACCATAGACCCCGTGCCTCTGCTTTGTTTCGCCGTTCGTTCCAAGGCAGGCCAGGTGACACCCTCTGGAAATAGACCACGCCAAGCCCAAGGCACAACAAACAGAGAGCACCCAACTAACCATGAGAACTGCCAGGTTCACACATTCTTCACACAAAACCTTATCAGAATTAAACCTGCAGCCCTCGTTCGAGCTTCCCCGAAAATTAACAAAAGGAAAAAAACTAGACTTAAGTGCATATTTCAAATAACCTAATACCTAACGTTTTTGTTTCTCCTGCCCGGGAAAGCCACATTTATTGAGAGACTGAGAGTGCATTGAAAATGATCAGACGGATAAATGCTGCGCAATGAGTTAGTTACTCGTTGGGTCAATAGTATCTGCCAGTACCAGCGCTTCTAAGGCAAAATGTACTGCGCTCTGATGACCGCTTGAACTCCTAATTAAGCTGATTCATAAAGTGGAATTTAAAGCCAGAAAACCAAAAGCCATACTCTATCTGCAATGGTAGCCGATAAACGCACCTACCCTGTAAGCATTGAATTACCAAAAATGGTTTGTTTCTACAAACCTCCAATGTCAATGCCTATCTACAAAAACAGCGCGTTCACGAGCCACCACCGTCGCAAAACCTGCTTCGCAGTTTTATTCGCGTAACTGGCGCGCATAACAATCATCACAACGAATCACCGAGATTAACGCGGAACCTTTGAAATTAAAAGAAAATAAGGTCTTAATAACTAACAAATGAAAAAAAAATGCAACGTGCTCTATTTACAAATTTACAAACGGGAACCTTATGGAGGCGCCCAATTCGACAATTACTACCTCCTAATGCGCACTCGATTAGGTCGCAATCTGAAAGTCATTGGGCCTTGCCATGAGCAATAAAGGGTGCCAGACATACACTGCCCCCTCCCGTCACCTGTCAATTCGTGTGGCCGCAGCTTTCTTTCGCGTCTCAGAGAGGGAGGCCGTAAACGCGAGGAGAATCGCCATTCTTCCTTTGTCCTCGCTCTCGCGTTGCATTCCCCCTCATTGACTGTTTGACTGGCCCTGTGCGTGCGCGCGTACCTCAGCCAGGCTGCCCCTTTCAGCCGCAGTCCTACTCGCGGAGACGCGCCCTTTTCTGATGTCATCCGCCTTAGACGTCTCCGTTTTCTCAACCAACATAACGAGCCCTTTGACGTTCTGACATATGATGGCCTGTTCCCTTTGCTTACGGGCTGCAATGTGGCGTCTTTCTAGAATTTGCGCTGCGCTAAATACTTCGCTCGTTTGCGCCGTCTGAAAATTTTTTTCCTCGCCAGGCGGTCACTGAATGTGCCTCTGCTATCCCCGAGTGTCATGTTCCTGCTCTGCTTGGCCGCCATGTCAGTCTCCTCTCCTTTGGACGATTCCGGACCGTCGTTCAAATGCGGAGGTACAAGGGAGTTTTTCAGCGCCTCCTTGAACTTTTTAGGGCTGCTGAAACAAGCCTTGTCTCCGCAAGGAACGGCCTCCGGAAGAGCCACTGTTTCCACTTTCGTGGCGCAATCGTTCTCTTCTACCGCGATTTCCTGAGCCGTGTTACGCGGGAGAGCTTGGACCGTAGGGTCGCCAAAACTCAAGCCCTTTTTCTTTAGCAGCATCTCCGAGCGATTTGAAAATAAGTAGGGGTATTGCTTGGACAGATTTTGTGATACTGCGGCTTCAGTCAGCAATATTCCATATGGCCCCTCGATCTTTACGCTAGCTATGGGCAAACAAACACTATTCTCCTCAACTACCTGCCGGATCCACGCATGTTCCCCGGTGAAATCCTCAGGTTGCGCATACGCAGGGTGGACGATGTCCATTGTCACAGCCGAGTCCCTAAGTACCCTACATGGCGTTCCGTTCACTCTGAGGTCGCGAAGGTAGGGTTCTAGGAGCGCTAAGTTGTCGTCATTCACGCAAGAAAAAACAATTCTAGGCCTCCGACAGCCGATTCGCAAGGTGTCCAGGCTCCTGGCAACGGAAACAGACGACCGGTTTTCTAGCCTCGAATGCCTTTTCTGTTTTTCTTTCGTCTTTCGCTGCGCTGTTACTCTGGCCTAAATTATCTGTCGGCATGTCTTTGGTCTCACTTCCAGCTTTCTCTTTGTGAAAGGGGCTCCTGTTTTCCTCTTTGCCGAATTTAGTCAACGGCCTGACGCGCTTTTTCTCGGATTCGCGACGTGCGGCGAATTCATCTGCTAGCACTGCAGCACGTTCTAAGCCCTTCTCGCCCGACCTATCTTGAATCCACATGTGCATCTCTTCGCTCAAGGACCCATAGAACTGCTCCATGCAGATTAGCTCAACAACCTTGTCGTGACAACCGAACGCATCTTCTTCTTTTAGCCACTCAATTAAATTGGCTTTCAGTTTGTAACTGAAATCCTGAAAAGACTCGCCCGGTGTCCTAGCTGCCTCCCGAAAACGGCGGCGGAAAGCCTCCGCTGAGAGCCGATATTTCCTTAGCAACGCAGCTTTTACTTTCTGATAATCCTCTGACTCGTCCTTCGTTAGCCTTGCAATTATTTCGGTTGCTTCGCCAGGAAGAACGGTCAGAATCTGTTGCGGCCAACTCTCTAGTGCCAGCCCGTTTCTCTCGCAGGTTCGTTCAAAAATAACGAGAAACAATCCCATGTCATCGTTAACCTTGTACGACGGCATGAGATCCCTTATTTTCACTCTTGCTTCACCTGAATGCCTTTCATCTATTGAGAGGTTATTTGCTGATTGCCTGGCCAGATCCCGCTGCACGTCTAGTTCTTTTAGCTTTAGTTCGTGAGCTCTCTGTTCCTCGCGTTCCTTTCTTTCTGCAGCTTCCTTTTGATCAGCTCTCTGCCTTTCCCTCTCTTCTGCAGCGTTTTGCTCAGCTTTCTGAGCTCTTTGCCTTTCTTTCTCTTCTGCAGCGTTTTCCTCAGCTTTCTCAGCTCGTTTCTCTATATCTTCCCATGCTTCTGAAATTTAGTCCTCAAGAGCCCCGCACTTCTCAATCGCCTCAATAAGCTGTGGCTTTCTCTGATTTTTCCCGACCTCAATTCCCAGCTCTTCACAAAGTAATAACAACTCTGGCTTTTTCCGTTTGCCCAAATCCATGGTCAATCCCGAACGAGGACTTTCTTACTCTGCTGTGACGTGAGGAAGCTTTCAACAGGAGCCTGCACGTACAGAAACTAATTCGCCGTTTTAGAAAACACACAAGCTAAAACCTGGCAAATTCTCAAAGAAAGTCAAGCGCTCACCATTCTGCTGAAGCCAGGACGAAGGGTGGAGTATCCCACCGCTGCCAACCAGCTGATATAATCTCGACCGGGTGAGGTGGGTCGTCACCGCAGGAATCAGGAGACGACGATGAAGGCGGGCATCGTGATGATGAAAAATAGAAAAGATTGTATTCACTTCATTGGTACATGGTTTTGACTCTATCCGAGTCTCGAGCGGTTCTGATTAACACGGGGGCCAGGACGGCCTTAAATCCCCTCGTGGTGGCCGATGTTTCCTTCGGGGAAGTCCTCTCTCCGGTGGTCAAGTTGACGACCTCCTCTCCCTCGGGTCCTCCTTCTTAGTAGCTCGCCGTTTTCGTCTGCTCCGTGGAGGTGAGACGCTCTCTCGGGGATGAAGGGGATTATCTCGTCACGGGAAAAGCGCTGGGGCTTGCTTCCCACATTGGAGAGATACAGATTCCAGGAAGATCATAACCTGCCGATGATTCCTTCGGGGAACTTGTGGAAGTGTTAGACCTCTGTCGGGCGGTCAAGTTGACGACCTCCTCTCCCTCGGGTCCTCCTTCTTGGTAGCTCGCCGTTTTCGTCTGCTCCGTAGAGGTGTGACGCTTTCTCAGGGATTAAAGAGGATTATCTCGTCACGGGAACGTGCGCGGGTTTGGTTTCCCACAACTGAGATGCGGAGTTCCAAGCCGATCATAACAATACTTTGCCAGCAACTGCGTACTTGTACTTTGCGCGGCTGAGGGCGGTCGCGCGCACCGTATCTTGAAAGCGATCTGCGCACGGCTCCTACCTTTGTATGCGCTGTGCTTTCGCCGCTCAGTTTCCGTTAAAGCGATAGACAACACGATCCTTCGCTCACTGCTGCTGCCGCGTTTGCTAACGCCAGCGTTTTGACACCGGTTGTCTGCGGTCATCGAGTGTGATCTATTCATATTTGCTTGCGTGCGCTGGCACCATGCTTGTTAATTCAGTTAGTAAGCAAATATGTCCAAGTTTATACAAGCGATAAAACTACTAGTCTTACTCCGTATAGCGTTCTACTAATTTGCTATTTTAATTGATGCTTCGCCTTTGGAGCGAAACTGCGACTTAACTAGAAACTAGACAACTAGAAACTAGACAAAAACTAGAACCCGAGCGGCCAAGATTTGTGAAGACGTGAGTCTCTCTGCCCTGGCCAAGTCTGTCAAAGCAGCAGGAAATTTGTGCATTTCGGTGTTCTTTTCCGTGAAAACCCACAAAGAAGATAATCCTTTCCGAGCCATAGTCTCGGAGCGTGGTACTTGACAAGCACAACTTTTCTATAGTGTTACTTAATTGAATTGATGCCTTATGTTTACTGTATCGATCTACCAGCCTGTTATACTTCGGTGGCACAGGCGAGGCTTTTCTTTTATTTTTTAATGCCTCACCATAATCTTTGTATCGATCTACCAAAGTGTTATCGTATAGAAGTAATATAATATATTCATTTGTTACTGTATTCAATACTCCTATCCAGGTTCAATACTGGACGGACAGTGTCTTCAAATAAATAATTAAATGTTTCCTCCCTAAGCTATACGCATTTTAAAGCGATTGCAAGGTATAATGTTGCGATCTTGCTCCTCGCACGGTGTCCTAACAATACGAGAAGGCAGCATGGCGCGACAACTGCTGCTGCGCAATGGAAACCGCGCCCTAACCAAGGAGGATTAAAAAAAATGAAATTTTTTAATCCTCCTTGGCCCTAACCGCTACCAGGCGTCTCACAACGCTGGAGCAACGAGGGACGCCGACAGCAGCGTTACCGGCGTCCCACATCGATGGCGGACGAGACGAGACCGACGGTATGAGCCGCCGGCGTTCCTGGGGCGAGTCATGTTCATGACTATGACTTCTACCATCATACTTAGTGTTTCCTTCACTTAGTGCCCACGTCCGAATCCATTCCAGCGGTAATGGATTGTTAATCTTTTATTGCTTAGTCGTCATTTTTTGCAGAGGAATGGTCATTGTTGAGTCATTATTGTATTCCAGTATCATTATCGTTACTATCATAATCACACTTGCACCCATTACCATCATTAATTCTCAACTCTCTTTCCGAAAAAGGTCGCCCAGCGTGTAAACGTCAAAGTTGTGTTCTTTGCCCCGGAAAAATTAGGCAGCGTATGCAATCGCAGCATATAGGCAATATTACATCGCACAGACGGTCCGATGCGTAAATGAAAGGCTGAAGGGACACACGTACAACGTCGACCGCGCAAAACAGGCATGGCTTTGTACCTATTGCTGCACATGTCGATGCGGACCAAGATTCAAAAAGTGCTGTATCATCGCAAAACACCGATGTCATCTCACGCGTAAGATCACGCGTAAGCCGGAGAAACTCTACGTTTAAAGGATGATTGCGTCAGTACCACCTCTGTCAATCTCAGTGACAAGGAGATCAGATACCTCGGGCTATCACTACGTTGAATAATGTGTGGATTTGTCGTGGCGTTGCGCGCGTATCGGCTGGTGTGCTATTGTGTCACTATATAACTAGCGATGCTTTCTGAAAATAAATAATAACTGTGGGAGTCAGCGCTCTCTTCTGTCCCCTCTGGCGTCCTTGCTCTGTTAACCGAACTTTAATGGGGAAAGAATGGCGCACACGCGTCCCCGTCCAATGCTCGTAAAACTAAGCTCATTAACACGTTGTTCAGTAGCAAAATGATAAATCTATAATTCGAAATAACAATGTTACGTTACGTAAGCTTAATTCAAAGAAATTGCAATATCACGTCGAGTTTGTTTTTTATTCAACGCGTGTGTATTGCTATCTCACATAAAAGAAACCAGTACACTTTGTATGGGCAGCGGGAGCCAGATCAATCCATCCCATTACGTGAGGTTGCATTGTGCATAATCAAAACATACATCCTATCACTTATGCACATGTGCATAAATTTTTCGAAGGCCTTGCCGTTGGCGAGGCCTGCTTATAAACCAAAATGAGAGGAAGTCTCGCCAACTTGCTGTATGCGCGCATTCACTTGAATATGTGAGCGCGCTGGAACTAACTACGCGTCCTAGGCATTGGAGAGAGAGAGAGAAAATGACTTTATTGACATTAATCCGGCATGTAGGGGTGGATCAGGCCACGTAGGGCTCCATCAACCCCCTATCTCACTAGACCTCAGCGCGGACCGGTCCGGCGCTAGCTACTAGGAGTTGCCTCCGTTCGCTTTTGCCGGGCCAGGGCCGCGTCGAGCCGCTGGATGGCTTGGAGTTGCGCCTGATGGTCAGGCGAACTGATGTAGTGTTCCATGTCCGGTGGCAGAGAGTCCCGCACGGTTCCCCCCGCACACGCGTCACACCCCCACAGCACGTGGGCTAAGGTTGCCAGTTCTCGCGCACACACACTGCACGTAGCACTTTCAAACAGTCCGGGACACACGTGCCGGGCTAGGGCCGGCGTGAGTACTGTTCCAGTCTGTAGCTGTCGTAAGAGGACCCCCTCACGTCGCCCTAGTCTCGGGTGAGGCCCAGGCAACGCTCGGCGGCCCTCTCGGTACCAAACGAGGATTCCTCCGTAGTCCAGTAGCGGGTCCGGGTCCAGGAAGTCAGCCTCGTCCGCTTCCGAGGGGCGGGGGGGCGCCGCACGGTACGCGAGCTCACGCGCGACGACGTCCGCCTCCTCGTTTCGGTTGGCCGCTCCTCCTGGGATGACTCCGACGTGAGCCGGGAACCATCGTAGATGGGTTGTGGTTGACTTGGTCCTCGGCAACAGGCTCGCCGCCGGCGTCCCGACGCTCCCGCGGCCAAAGTTGGCGATGGCCGTGCGGGAGTCGCTCAGGATCGTGGTCGCCTCCGGTATGCCGCTCAGCGCCAGGGCGATGGCGGCTTCCTCCGCTTGCTCCGCAGACGTCGCTCGGACGCTGCAGGCGTTGAGTACTTTCCCGTCCGTGGCCCGGACAACCGCTGCCACGTACGTTTTCGGCTTGCGTTGGTGTTTGGCTGCGTCCACGTACACCGCCTTTGCGTCGTCGGCGTATGTTTCTGCCAGCGCTCTCGCCCTGGCCACCCTTCGCTCCTTGTTGCGGTCCGGGTGCACGTTGCGCGGGAGCGGCAGGACCACCAGGCGCCTTGCTACTTGCTTGCTCACCTCCTCCCGCTTCGGGGCTTCCTCACAATAGGATTCGGCCCTTGGCGGGCGCAGGCCGACCCTCTGTAGGATCGCTCTTCCGGCTTTGGTTGTTGCGAGGCGAGTCAGCTGCGTCGTGCGCTGGGCCTCGCTCACCTCCTCCAGGGTATTATGCACTCCTAGTCGAGCCAGGGCATCGTTGCTCGTACTGGCGAGGAGGCCCAGCGCCGTCTTGTGGGCCTTCCTTATTGCAGCGTTGATTTTCTCCCGCTCGTGCCGCAGCCATCCGTGGAACGCGCCGACGTACGAGACGTGGCTCGTCACGAACGACTGCAGCAGTCGCAGGAGATTC
Organism: Dermacentor silvarum; assembly: GCF_013339745.2. Lineage (NCBI taxonomy): Eukaryota > Metazoa > Arthropoda > Arachnida > Ixodida > Ixodidae > Dermacentor > Dermacentor silvarum. The sequence goes on along the minus strand of NC_051156.1, from coordinate 169,198,889 downwards.
GTCTCTCGCATCCCATGTCGTTTGGTGGAGATCTGCTTGACCAGGCGGGTCGCCACTCCCACCTTCGTTAGCAGCCGGCTCAGAGCGGTGTGGTTGCCGTTTCCCGCGTCGAAGTGCATGCCGAGTACTCTGATTCCTCGGACGTGCGGGATGGTGGTGCCGTCTTCGGTCCAAAGCGTGATGTTAGCCGCCTCCTTCTCCGTTGACTTGCGCCAGTGACCAGGAGGTGGCAATACCAGTAGCTCCGACTTCTGCGGAGAGCATCGGAGGCCTGTCCCCCGCAGGCAGTCTTCTATCTGCCAGATTGCCTCTTGCAGTGACTCCTCTATGTGGCCGGTCGTGCCTCCCGTCATCCACAATGTGATGTCATCTGCATATATTGTGTGCTGGACCTGCGGCAATCGGGCAAGGCGCTCGGCCACTGGTATCATGACAATATTAAAAAGAAAGGGGGAGATGACGGCCCCTTGCGGTGTGCCGACGCTGCCCAACCTTCGCTCCTCCAGCTGCAGGTGACCGACGTGGAGGCACGCCGTCCGATTCGAGAGAAAGGCCCGGATGTAATCGTACGTTCGCCGTCCCAGCCCGAGCCTCTCGACCTGTGCCAGGATTGCGGAGTGTAGCACGTTGTCAAAGGCACTTTTGAGGTCGAGGCCTAGGATCGCCCTGCAGTCGGTCTTGCTGGGGGACTCGAGCAGGTCGTGCTGGATCAGTAGCATTGCGTCCTGAGTGCTCAGCCGGGCCCGAAAGCCCAGCATCGCCGCAGGGTACGCGTCGTGCTCTTCCATGTAACTCTGCCAACGGTTCTTTAGCACGTGCTCCAGCACCTTGCCCGCGCATGACGTCAGGGAGATCGGGCGGAGATTCTCAATGCTGGGCGGCTTGTTGGGTTTAGGGATCAATATCGTTCGGGCGGTCCGCCACTGCTTGGGCAGCGTGCCGGAGCGCCAACTAGGCATTGGACTAGGCTCCCTACATTGGACGGTTGCCGTGAAAGTGCTTGTAAACAGCTGGAAAGAAATTGCGGAGCTCCTCCACGGGAAGGAGATTTGAATAGACAGTCTACCTAATTTACGCAGAACACACGCCGCTTTGCAATGTTTGCGTGAATATATGTTTAGCTTGGTGATCGCAGTTCTGATTTGATTTTGCGAGCGTTAAAGCCGTCGCCCTGCTGTCACATATCCACGGCGCATGTGTGCGGTTTTCGAACGACGGCAACGAGCGACAGGTTTTGCCGTCACGGAGGGCGTCCGTCACTGTCGCGTCGCCGGTTTTTGGACAGCCAGAAAATTTTGCTTGTCGCCCGGAAGTCCACGCGGCGACTTCCGCCGGGGACACCGTGGTTGCGCAACAACATGGAAGCGACAACTCTGCCCAATTTGATCTGAACTTGCTGTTGCAAATTGCTCTCTGCCGTGACAGCAAAAATCGCCTCCCCTTCCACTCCGTGAAGATGGTTGAACAGCGAAGCTGTGAACGGCGCTACTAGCGGGGCATGGGACGCGTCGGCGTCCACGGGTGACGGCGTTGCTAGCGTGTTCTATACGCTTTTCTACGAAGTTCCCAGACAAGAGTCCTTGACTAAAACTCCGCAACGTTACCCAGCAACAACCAAGCCACAGCTGCGCACCACCTGGACCGACATCGCCTAGCCGCGCATGCGCCGGAGCACTAGCGATGACGTCACCTCGCCTTGCCTAGTAACCGCCGGCGCAGGTGCGCGCTCGCTTCGCCCGACACGCAAGATGAGTGCCTCCATGCAGAGACGCGGCAACGCACGCAAGGCAACAGATGCTGCGTAGCAGAAACAGTCCCCTGACAGGCGTCTCAGAATGCTGACGCGAGGAAGAGCGCCACCACTGGCGTTGCGGGTGCCGCACTTCGACAGCGCACGAGACGAAACGGAATAAAAAAAGTAGTGTTTTTGTAGCTCGAGGCCTTGAATTGTAATGTGAGTTCCGCTCAGACGACTGTACAAACCACGGTGTGTTATACGCCCACGGCTGCACAATACGCTAAACTGTTGTGCTCACAACGCGCATGCCGGCATCGAAAGGCAGCACGCCATGCATTTCCATGGCTCCTGTGCAGAGCCGATCGATTGAGCGTATGGGCGTCTTGCGCTGGAGTTTGAGGTATAGTAGCGGCGGCTGGTGGCGGCGAGAAAAGGTATCTTGGTAGTACCAGCTTAGGTATTGACCCTTTTCGCGGCGATCCCGTGGGCGCTGCCATGTTTGATCACGTGGTGACGCGTTCATTGCTTGCGTCAACTGCCTCCGTTGCCTCCTTGTTTACAATGGAAGTGTATGACGCCGGCGCGGCTTAGAAAACCTCTGTTTTCGGAGATATCGTAGACGGTGACTAGGTGGACGACACGAAGCTTTGATCACAGCTTCAGAGAACATGCAAAAGCGCTTTCGGAGCTGATTAAGCTATGTCCAAACGGCGTAAGCAGCGTATATAGCGTATATGGTGCGTGTTCTAAAAGCGGGGCTAAATATGTATTCCAAGCTATCCCAGCTTTCCGACTATGAATTCAGTCAGGATTAGTGTGTTTTGCTCTTTGTTCTTTATTCGGCAAATATTTTGAAGTGGCTTGTTGACAGTGGCTTGTCAGTTTCTGACTCAGTGAAGTTCCTCGGTGTGGCCACTATCTGATTATTTTCTGCCTAATCGCTCGCGGGTGTGCTCAGTTCCGATAGATGTGTTCTTGCTGCGCACAATGCTTGAAACGTAGCTGTTTTGTACATTGTAATACCTTGTAGCAAATACATATTACAGCTAGTAACTCGCTTACTCTTGTGGACCGTCAGGAAACATTCAGCTTCGACCATTCGTGCGCCATAGGTGTAGTCTGTCATTTATTGTGCTTATACAGTACGTATATATTCAAGTGTGCACCCATTCACTTATTCTTGATACGTCGGCGATAGAGTGGGCGTAAGTTTTCCTGCCATTTGGGACAGATGTGTATAGATAACGTGCGCGAAACTTACTATGACAGGAAGCGGCGCTACTCCCTTTGTCATTGTTTAACGAGTGGTACTCACTCTTGCCGACGTTCTGGGGATGAAGCCCTTTCTTTGAAGGTTAGCAATACAAGGCTGGCGGATGAGCAAATTTCTGTATCCTCGAGGAAAGCCGTACATCACGAAGTGCCGGTAACACATTCGGACAGTTGCAGCAGTGGTCCGCGAACTTGGCCACACAGATTCATTCTATTCCTTAACCTGCCAGTCGCTATTTTTGCAGCCAACTACTGCACACGTCTTCCATCGGCGACATTCTTTAGGTTGGCTAGATAGATAGAGTGGCTCACAATCTAAAGAATGTCGCCACAAGACACAATATCCCAGTAGTGTTTTCTGCTCCTCAGAAATTGTCAATGTTGTGCAGCCGTATTTCAAAAACAAGTAAGAAACCAGATTGTGAAAAGAACCACGCGAAGATTGTAGATTGTAGCGTTGGTGTAGTATATAAGATTCCGTTGTCATGTGGCAAAGTGTACGTAGGGCAGTCAGGCCGCTGTGTTAACGAGTGCATTAGAGAACACGAGCGATCTATACCGACAGGCACAGGATCCCATTTAGCTCAACATTGCAAAATATGCAAGTGCAAAGCTATTGTTTCATGACACTACGATTTTGAAAAAGAGCCGTGACACCACCGCCCGAGAATTGTCAGAAGCTTTTTTCATACAGTCACTGGGTTCGCAGTGCATTAGTGCGCCTTCCTTAAGCTTGTACAGCGCTGAATATGGTTTTTTGGATTATGTGTCATGAGTGCACTCTGGCGATCAGATGTTGTGGTGGTTGCCGCGCATGGTGCTCAATGCGCATGTTCTTCTTGTTTGTGCTCTATATAAAGGAGGGATGCAATAAAATGATGTCAGTTGAGAGTAGCGCCTTGTCCTGTCGTCTTTCACGTGCCCGTTGTTTTTGCGCTAATCAAGTAATTATGAAAATGTAAAATGAATTACGAACCTTTACAATTTCCAACTGCATTCTTTTCGTATTAAGACATTGATCCATGTCCTAACTTAAGTCCAAGGCATGCCCATTTATGTACAGCCAGGGGACGTTCAAAACAGGATATCCCCCGGACATCCCGATGGAATATTCTCAGGACATCCGAACGGGATATGAACATTTCTTGTACGTCCTATGGACGTCCGTGATGGATATTTAGAAAGATGGACGTTCGGACTTGTGGCGGACGTCCCACGGATATCCGCGGTTGCTTGGGCTGCCGTCGCGGCGCGTACCGTCGTGCGCTCTAATAGTTCCGTACACATCATGTCTGCTTATCGCTGCTGTGAATTCATTTATAGCAAGCATTTCCTCGCGTTTATCCGCCTGAATCTAGCAGCGTGCAAACCTTACCTGAAGTTCAACTTCGTACGCGATTCGCATCACTTGCGATTGACTCCGCGCTTAAACTTAGCCGCTTATTTCTTGAACGGCGTACACGTATTCGGCGTTGCATGATCTCTTATCTTTACGCAGCGTGCCACCCCTGAAAAAATCTTCGGCGCCCGATATTCGCTGCCGGCCGTGGTACAACACAACCGAAAGTGGCGGGTCCATATCTTGTAAACGTGCTGTCCGAAGCAGACGGCCGAGCTTGGTACTACCGAACCTCCTTGGGTACTACCCAGTTCAGGATAGAGGGAGCTATTTAGCATCATTTTCGCAGCGCCCCCTGGGCAAAACAAGAGCCCCATAGACTGCATACACTGATCTTGATATATTTCCTCGTCTTGTATGTGCACTCTGTTAATCCGGTTAGGTAAGAGATCGCGCTAATTAAAGAGTATTCACACGGCAGCTACTGGTCAAAGGAATCAGTTTAGGGATACCGTAGCTGAGAATATGCACCACTGAAGTCTTCTCGGCCGCTAATTGTTACTCGGTTGTATGAATAGCATTGCGGTGCTCAGACAAGAGAGTCCCTATTTAACACGGGGAGCTCTACATTACTGCACCGCCTATACACCTGGTGTAACATTGCTGCCGTCACGTGCAGGCGTCCTCCGCGTGGATCGCCCTCCCCGCATGGCTTTTGAACTAGCGCCTCTGTTTGTTTTCGATTCAGTCTAATCTCGGAGCTCCAAGAATATGCATGAATGTTACGACGTCACCCAGCTGTTTTGTTAATGAGTATCTTTTGGCTGAATGGAAGCCCGTTACTACCACAAATGCATCCTTGGAGCATACTTAGTCACTAAGGATGAACGTTACCCTAAGCAACACATTTAGAGTGTCTTTGGAACTGGAACTGATGCACTGATGAACTGGAACTAAAGCATATAATGTTAGGCGTCAAAGAAGTTTGATAAGAAGCTAATAAGGATCCCGCGACCCACCGGTGTAACGCAAGATATAAACGTTAATAGACAGCAATACGGGGTATTTATTAGACGGATAGTGTAGTGGATATTCTACTCGAGATTAAGAGAAATAAAAGTTAGGCAGGCCATGTAATGCAGATAACCAGGCGGTCTAGGATAGTAATAGACTAGGTGGCCAAGGCAAAGTAAAGGGTACTCGAGGAACTTATGTATATACAAAGTGTGGTGAGAATAGGATATTTGGAGGAATATATGTCTGCAACAGAGTCGGCTAGCACAAGACGCGTAATTGAAGATCTCTAGGAGAGTCCTTCGTCCTATAACTAGCATAAAATGAGATGATAATGAGGCTATGTGGCTAAGGCAAAGGAAAATACACTCGAGGAATGTAAGACCTTTAGGTATATATATATATATATATATATATATATATATATATATATATATATATATATAGTGGGGTGAGAATAGGAAATTTGGAGGCATATATTTGTCTCCAGATATGCAAGAGAACGGAAGTGTAGTCGAGGACGGCTGAAAACTATAGGTGGGGGGATGAAGTTAAGGAATTTGCAGGCGCAAGTTGGAATCAGCTAGCGCAAGACAAGGGTTCTTTGGAGATCACAGGGAGAGGCCTTCGTCCTGCAGTGGACATAAAGTAGGCTGCTGCTGCTGATGATGATTATATGTCTGCAACAGAGTCGGTTATCACAAGACGCGTAATTGAAGATCGCTGAGAGAGGCCTTCGTCTTATAGCTAGCATAACATGAGATGATGATAATAATTATGATGATTCTGACACCCGGCCTTGATGCTCGCGCAGAAATCCTTGCTGAAGAGCGGCAGCGGCGGCGACGACTTCGGCTGCGAAGGCCTCGCCGACCGGGGCGAGGCCGGCGAGTACTCGTTCGAGATGAGCCTCCGTGAACGCGTCGTCGAGGTGTTCGAGCACCCGCGCTACGACCTCGTCCAGTGTTCGGTCACCATTAGCGCAGCCGCTTGCCTCGCAGGCATTCTGCTTCTGCCCATGTACGACCACCCGCTCGGACTACTGGCGATCGGCCTGCAGACCGCCTACCTGGCCGCGTTCGCCACGGAGATGTCTATCATGGTGAGAAGGTTCGTCTATACATCATCAGCACGGCGCGACCGCGCCAACAGACCGCGCCGTGTACCATATAGTTATTGTCCACGAAATCGTTCGTTCTTTCGTGCTGGACGTGTAGATATTTCACGACAACAGAAATGCCTGCTTTTTGAACTGCGGCTGCTGCATTTAGAAGCCTCGCGACCCTTCTTTCTGAAGGTTGTTTCACAAGAATCAGCAGGTATGTGCAACTGGGCATGGCTGTGACCGTCGAGCTTTTTTTTTTTTTTTTTTTTTTTTGAAAAGGTCCGCAGATCAAACATACACGGGGAGTTCGGTAGACAACGCGTTGAGTCCCATTTATTTGCGGTCATAATGCACCGCGGTGGGATTCATCACACCCGTAAGCAGATGGTGTGGCGTGGATTAGATTGGACGCCCTATCTTGTTTACTATAGGCGCCGCGCAGTCATCCTCCCGCCGGTATAGTGTCGAGGCGTGACGAATCCTGGCTGCTCGCAGCACACGCACAAACAAGCTGTCCCGAGCGCGCTTACATTCTCGCTTTGCCAAACGTGTGTTTGGCCAAGTTAGCACGAAAATAACACTTCTTTCGACGACACGGCGTTCCCATTTGTCAACGTAGACGCACCAGACCGGGCACATTGCGTCGGTGTGCGCGACCCTTTGTCGAGAATAGCTCATATCTATATACTAGCACATACTATATACTAGCTCGAGAGATCAGATAGAATTCGCTGAACTGTCAAAACTGATTAAAAAGAAGAAAGTAAGAGATATTCGAAATTATAACGTGGAAAATATTGAGGAAGCAGTAAAATATGGACGCAGCATGAAATCAGTGAGAAGGAAACTTGGCATAGGACAAGGCAAGATGTAATAACTGAAAGATAAGCAAGAGGATGTCATCAGCAATTTCGATGACATAGTAAAAGCAGCGGAAGAATTCTATACTGACCTGTAGAGATCCCAGAGCAGCCAAGCTAGTTTATTCGAAGTAGTGATGAACAGGATACAGAGTCTCCTTCTATAACTAGCGATGAAGTTAGAAGGGCCTTGCAAGGCATGACCAGGGGAAAAGCTGCTGGAGAAGATGGAATAACAGTCGATTTAAGCAAAGTTGGAGGCGATATCATGCTTGAAAAGCTTGCGGCCCATCATACGCAATGCCTCACGACTTTAAATGTACAAGAGAGCTGGAAGAACGCCAACATTATAGTAATCCATAAGAAGGGAGACGTTAAAGAATTGAAGAATTATAGACCCATTAGCTTGCTTTCAGTATTGTATAAATATTCACCAAGATGATTTCCAATAGAACCAGGGCAACACTCGACTTCAGTCAACCAAGAGAAAAGGCTGGCTTCAGGAGGGGATATTCTACGATAGATCATATGCATGTTATCAATCAGATAATCGAGAAATCTGCAGAGTATAATCAACCTCGCTATATGGCTTTTATATATTATGAAAAGGCATTTGATTCAGTAGAGATACCAGCAGTCATAGAGGCATTGCGTAATCAATGAGTACAGGAGGCATACGTGAATATCTTAGCAAACATCTACAAGGATTCCACAGCTACCTTGGTTCTCCACGAGAAAAGTAGAAAGTTACCTATCAAGAAAGGGGACAGGCAAGGAGACACAATCTCTCCAATGCTATTCACTGCATGCTTAGAAGTATTCAAGCTCTTAGACTGGGAAGGCTTAGGAGTGAGGATCGACGGCGAATATCTCAGCAACCTTCGGTTTGCAGATGACATTGTCCTATAAAGCAACAATGGGGATGAATTACAGCAAATGATTGAGGACCTTAACCGAGAAAGTGTAAGAGTGGGCAAGGCTTCAGAACGGCGCAACAAGGAAGACAAAAGACGAAAGAACACACGAACACAAGCGCTTGTGTTCGTGTGTTCTTTCGTCTTTTGTCTTCCTTGTTGCGCCGTTCTGAAGCTATGCATCCGTACCAACTCGCCCAATTGTCAGTGCTACTCAATGTAAGAGTGGGGTTGAAGATTAATATGCAGAAGACAAAGATAATGTTCAATAACCTGGCAAGGGAAAAAGAATTCAGGATCGCCAGTCAGCCTCTAGAGTCTGTAAAAGAGTACGTTTATCTATGTCAATTACTCATAGGAAACCCTGATCATTAGAAATAAATTTATAGAAAAATAAAATTGGGCTGGAGTGCATACGGCAGGCATTACCAAATCCTGACTGGGAAATTACCAGTGTCGTTGAAAAGAAAAGTGTACAATCATTGCATTCTACCGGTGCTAACATATGGGGCAGAAACTTGGACGTTAATAAACAATCTCGAGAACAAGTTAAGGACCGCACAAAGAGCGACGGAACGAAAAATCTTAGGACTAACGTTAAGAGACAGGAAGAGAGCGGTGTGGATTAGAGAACAAACGGGGATGGCCGATATTCTAGTTGACATTAAGCGGAAGAAATGGAGCTGGGCAGGCCATGTAATGCGTAGGATGGATAACCAGTGGACCATTAGGGTTACAGAATGTATACCGAGAGCAGGGAAGCGCAGTCGAGGACTGCAGAAAACTAGGTCGGGTGATGAAGTTAGGAAATTTGCAGGCGCAAATTGGAATCAGCTAGCGCAAGACGGGTAATTGGAGATCGCAAGGAGAGGCCTTCGTCCTCCACTAGACATAAATATAGGCTGCTGCTGCTGCTGATGATGATGACGATGATGATATGCTAGCACGTTCGCCTTAGTTCAGTTTCAGGTCGGTACTCGTACAGAACGGCCCGCGCTAAGGCAAACTTTGCATCGTACCTCCCCTGCTTGTGAACCAATTGATCCTGTGAACTCGTTATGCACGAAGCTCGCGCCGCGTGAACTGACGTGCACAAGCCACAATATGCTGCACCGTCGAACGAATAGCGGAGAGCGCAGCACCTCCTGAACTGCTCAAAAAAAAAACGTTTACACTCTTTGGGGTGTATCTTGCCGCAAAACGATAATTGCGTTTCCTTTCTCTGAAAACTCTGCATCCGAGCTGCTTTCCTATCAATAATGATATGTCACCAATATCACGCTGATAATGCGCATGCCGTTCGTGACCTGGAAGTATACCGGGCTCACAGCGTTGAAGAAGACCAAAAGCACTCAAGATGATTATTGTTTCGGGACAAGATACGCCCCAAAAGGTGTGAACTTTTCTTGGAGTGTAAAGTACGTGTGAATCGAACGAGATACAACCTAGCTCTAATATATTCAAGTTAGACTGGATAGATCGAATTATTCTCTATATCGTACACGCGAAACTTACTGATAGATACTCATGGAAAGTAACTCACTCATGGAAAAGAAGTCGAGGCGTCCGCCGCCAGCACCATAAAGCCGCTCGCAGAGTCCGGGTGAGTTATTTTTAGTGTTTTTGGTCATGCTATTTTTGGTGCACTTTGTGCGATATGTGTTGCACCGGTTCTGTGCCAGCGTAAATGAAAGTGGGCTGCAGTATAGTCCCACTCACTCTCGCATCCAGAACGCCATTCTTCAAGGCACGAATAAATATCACCTGTACTACGCGTAGTTATGTTTCCAATAAATGAATTGCTCTCTTGCTTCTTTTCTCCGCGGGAGATAGCAAATTCGTATATGCCGAACACATCGCAAAAGTTGGTTTTAAGTTCTCTACATACAGACGACTATGGGTGTATCGAATTATCTGATATATCGAACTAATTTTAGCGCCTGTTCGTTATAACCGGGTTCGACTTCATTTCGTGTATTGTGTATACTCCTTGTCGCAGGTGTTCGTGTACGGCCAGCGTTTCGTGCGCATTGAGCAGTACAACCTGCTGGACTTGTTGCTGGTCGTGGTGTGCGCCGGGCTGTACGGCCTCCAGGTGATGCTGAAGGTGGTCAACGGGCGCCTCAGCGAGGGCACCGTGGGCATGGCGCTGGCGACGCTCTTCCTGTGCGCCATGCTCATGCGCCTCGTGCACTTGACGCCGTACGCTGAGGTGAGACGACGCGTGGTATATGCGGCCTCGCGTTTATCGCGATGGCGGTAATTTAGGGCAGCGCCGTATTGGTCGCGTGAAGTATTTGCCATACCCTGGCATTAAAATTGCACTTGTGCAACATACATGGGCATGTGGGCTATATCAAACGTTTGTACTGCAGCTTCCGGTTTATACGATAGCCCCTACGGGTTTATAAGATAACCCCTTCGGCGGTGGCTTCTTCGCTTGACGCGAAGTCATGTTGGCGGAATATGAGCCATGAAACTGTTTGGCTATGAGAGCACGACTGGTAAAAAAAAATCACAGACGATACGATACTCCCTCATACGAAATTTGAGTGCGCTCGATACGTGTTTTCACTGCGTGATATATTGGCTGCCGCGGACAATCTGTCTCGCCCGGCACGTTGCAAGTGGGGCGAAGTGTGGCGCGACTGCCTCGCTAATCGGGAGATCGCGAGAGGCAGCGCGTGGGTAACGCGTGGGCGCGATTCACAGCAGCCGCCGCAGACAGATCTGCGCTCATGCAGCTCTTTCTTTCCATACAGACGACGCGCGCTACTCTGGCCGGCGCCATCTTGTCGCCGCAGAGCCCGTCTTGCGCGGCACTGCGCTTTTCTTCTCACGCTTTCGTCGTACCCTCCTCCTCTACTTTCCTCCTTGCCCTCTCTTTGCTATTGCAGTCTTTCATCTCCCGCTGCGCTCCGCGTTTGCTCTTTCATCATTCGCTGTGCTTGTTCGCTCGGTTACGCCGAGGGCGCCAGCGTTCGCCGCAGGAATTAACGGGCGCCTATAAGAGCTGCGCTCTACCACAATCGACGCACGTCCAGCGCGCTCGCACGTGTGTGCGGAAGTGCAGCATACATCCTCATTCTTCTAGGCCGTCCACCAATCGCAACTGCCTTGTTGAACTAAGTTAAAAATAAATTGCGTCAGAAAATGGGCAAAGTACAACTTACACACAATCTGCAGACATGATAGCCTCGGACTGTAATACGAATATACGACAAAACATCATTCTATTGCGCGGAAACTGAAAGACCAAGTCCTTTTGCAGCTGGCATTTGAGGTCCGTTCTCAGTTCTTGTAGGCTCTCCGCCTGGTGCAAGTGTGTTAATGAACTAATTGAATTTCTCAAAGTAAAATGTTTTAGAAAATTCGTCAAGTATGACTTACGCACAACCTACAGGCATGATAGCATCGGAATGTTTTCCAGTTGCCACGAAAAATTCCCACCAACTAGAGACCAACAGCTTCGCTGTAAAACTTTTGACTTTTGAAGCACAGCCGCGTGAGAAGAGCCCAGGAGCCAGCCGCTCTCGCGGTCGCACAGTCCAGTGACAGTTCGCCGAGAGAGCAACAACGGCTCGGGCCCCTGTTCCGCAAGACATAACGACGCATAGCACCATCTTCGTTGTTGGGGGTTTCACTGCTCCGTATCCTACATGGTGTTGCCGCAAAGATACCTTCAAGGGGCGAAGCCTGTGGGCGGATGCGCAGCAGATGGGTCTCGCTTTAATGACCGACCCCCAACAACCCAAGCGCACGGGTAAGATCGTGTGCGTGGATACAACGCCCGATCTCACACTCACAAAAAATGCACAGGAACCACAGAGGGTTGACACACAAGAAAGTTTGGGCAGTGACAGTTTTATTATATCCACTACACTACACACAGGACCAACTAAAAAGCAGGGGCGAAAGCTTGCAATGGAAGAGTGGGACACTTAGAGGCAGACACAACATGACGAGGATGACACTCACACAGACTCCACCATCATCGACATCGATGAGTGGACCTCAAAATACATAGAGCCGTCAAGGAAGCCACTAAGGAGATCCCCGAGGAAGCGCGTCTAGAGGCAGACGACAGCAAACTCCTCGATCTGCATGTGCGAAGCGCGTAGCAGCCTGCAGGAACGGTGGAGGAAGCAACGGCATAACCGCAATTTGAGACGTCAAATTGCGAGGCTCGATAGGGACATCGAGGACCACGCCAATGGCTTATCCCGGCAACAGTTGGAATCCACTTGCAGTAGCATGGAGGTCCAAATGGGGCTAAGACGTGGAATCTCTTTCGATGTCTCTTTGACTGGGCAGTGCAGAGACAAAACCTTGCCAAAATCGTACATGGATACCCAAGAACCACCGGGCAAATGTTAAACGAAATTAAAAATCGATATATTGGCAACATACAGAAAGAGACACAGAAAGATTACATAGATAAAGCGAACCCCTGTTGAGATGAGGACACAGAGGCTGAACTGAGGGCGGAGGTTATGCAGTTACGCACGAAATTGGCGCCAGAGCCAAATGGCATCACTAACAAAATTCTACGAAATTTTAACGATGAATCGATCACGGTCATCACTAAATATATGAATAAGTGCTGGGCAGAGGAATCAATGCCGCAGCAGTGAAAAACTGAACACGTGGTGATGATCCTGAAACCTGGCAAGAAATTCCAAATTGAAAATCTCCGGCCTATTTTTTTTTTTTTTTTTTTTTTTTTACATCGTGTGTCGGGAAGCTAATTGAGCACGTCGTCCTTACGCGTCTCCAAAATTACATCGAAGACCGCTGGCGGTACCCTCTCTCTATGATTGGGTTCATGCCGTACCTCTCAACGCAGGACGCCCTGCTCCAAATTAAACATCAGATCTTCAGCGCTAGGGGCCGGGGTACAGGACTTAAATCAATTTTGGGCTTGGACGTCACGAAAGCATTTGATAACATAAAACACTGTGAGGTTCTGGAGAATCTCTGGGATTTGTAGGCCCACAAGGCCTACACCTACATTCGGGACTTTATCGCGAACCGCACTGCCAAAATCACCCTCGGGGATCTTCGATCAGAAAATATAGAGTTAGGAAGTAGGGGTGCACCGCAGAGCTCGGTCTTGTCCCCTTTTCTGTTTAACGTCGCAATGACCGGCTTGTCAAAAATTCTAAGTAAGATCAGGGGCCTCAGTCACGGTTTCTGTGCCGACGACGTCACTTTTTGGGTGACGGGCGGCAGCGAGGTGGAGTTTGAGGACACATTACTACTCGCAGTGAAGGCAGTCGAGAGCTATGCTACAGAAAGGGGATTTAACTGCTCGCCGCAGAAGTCTGAGCTACTGCTGGTGTACCCCACCACACAAAAAGCAAAAACAGTATGGAGGACAACCCAACCCAACATAACACTCATCGAGAACGGGGGCCCCATACGCATAGTAGAGCAACACAAGGTACTTGGACTCTGGGTGCATGCGGAGAGAAGGAATAGGGAGACCCTCAAAACTCTAGAGAACAGCACACACAAAACAACAAGAATAATTAAGAGAATAGCCAACGGATGGTATGGCATGAGGGAGGCCAACCTGGTTCGCCTGGGGCAGACCTTCGTCAGGCAGACCTTACCTAACATTTGGAGCCGCAGAAAATAAAAAGCTTGAAGCCCTCATTAAGAGGGCATATAAGCAAGCGATCGGCGTGCCTCTCACTACCCCCAATGACAAACTGTTATAGTTAGGTATACACAACACTTTAGACGAATTAATAGAGGCGCACACAATGTCTCAATATAACAGGCTGACCCCAAGCCCTACGGGACCACACATACTTAGCAAACTACACATACACTACGAATGGCATCATGATGTCATTCTTAGCACGGAGCTAAGAATGATATCCCTAATCAAATAAGGAGGGCTCTCCGTGTCCCCCCAATACCAAAAACATGCACCCGGAGCATCATAAAGAGCGCCGGGAGGCTAGGGCTCGTTATATCGAGCACAAGTATCAGGCCGTGGAGGGCGCGTGGTCTATGTGGACGCCGCAGAATATAGGAATCAGGTGGATATGTCTATGGTGGTGGTAAACACGGAAGGAGAGCAACTCGTCAGCGGGAACCTCACCACAGACAGCCCTGAAACAGCAGAGGAGGCAGCGATCGCATTGAAAATTGCATCGAAAACATCAAAATTCATTACCAGTGACTCAAAGATCGCTGTCTTCAACTTCGCCAGAGGTTGCATCTCCACGGAAGCGCTCAAATCTTTAAAATCATGTAGTGACCAGCGACGACGCTGGACGATCCATGTCATTTGGGCACCCGCGCACTCCTCGCTTCCGGGTAACGATCGAGGCGGCTCACACCGTAGCTCGAGGACTTACTCGCCGAGCAAATGAACCAGCCCAGCCAGGATCCAGAGAAGATCGCATAGTCACACATAAAGAAATTACTCATCACTATTGGCTTGGACGGGCCCGGTATGCCCCGGCTCACCCTGAATTAACTAAGAAACAGGCAGTGGTGTGGAGGCTCCTCCAGACCAACATGCATCCGGGCCCAATCTCCCGCAGCCGGCTTTATCCCGGAAATTATACAGAATTGTGTAACATACAATAGAACAGACCTGCCGCCCATCTTGTGGGCGTGACCCCAGGCAGAACCCTTCGAGGGCCGCCAAATAAAAGACCAACGGAAATGGGCAGCAGTCAGCTCAGACCACCACGAGCAAGATTGGGCTACCCGATTGGCCGAGAGAGTCGCCGAGATACAAAGTATCTCGGCCGTCTGCTAGGTGACGGAGGTAGGAGCGGCTTCGACGCTATCCCGATGTTTTCATACGACGCCACAAGGTGGCGCGACGCGTCTGAAATTGTTAGGGAGCCTACATGCAAACGCTGTTTTAAAACAGCGCTTGCATGTAGGCTCCCTAGAAATTGTTGATCTACGACCTTGCCGAAGCGGCGGCTGCCACCTATGGGGCCCGGACTAAGGGCTCCACCTTCGAGGCACAACTGGTCTCCACGACATTTTAATAAAGTTTATTCTCTCTACTTCCGGTCTGTTGCCAGACGCGATCTCCTCGAACCTAGCCTATAGCAGCTTCGCTGTAATAAAGTTATTTTCGCTCTCTCTCTCTCTCTCTCTCCAGTGAGAGGTGCGAAGCGGCAGTGGGTTCCAGCTTCCCCGCTGGACCCGTTGCCCGTCAAATGTGTCGGCTGCGCGACGTACGGTGGCGGAAGCTGTTACCAATGGGGGGGGGGGGGGGGGGGGAATGTTGCGCAGGCGTCTCTCTCCGTCCGGTGCTCGAAAGACGAAGCTCATTAAACACTTTGTTCACCCGCAAAATAATACAGCTAAAATTCTAAATAACAGTTATGTGTTATGGAAGCTCACTTTGGCGACATTGTCATTTTTTACCTCGACTTTTTTTATTCAACGCTTGTGTATTGCTATCTCACGTAAACTAAACCAGTACACTTGGCATGGGAAGCGGGAGCCGGATGAATTCCATCCCGTTGGTAATCGTTGTATTGTGCATAAATATTTAACAATGTTAACAAGCGGGGGAGAACCTGTTTTATTGAGTTAACGCGCCCGAGTTCGATACCACAGACAGTGGTATCTGTTTACACGTTCTCTGCTTGGTCTGCCAGCTCTTCTCCGTGGTCCGAAAAGGCCAGGGTGCATTCTGATGTTTCTTATGTATTAACAGCGGAGCTGTTTAAGCCGGGCGTAATGTGTCTGCTAGAGAGCCTACTGCAACGCTCCATAGTGTCTGCTGAATCAAAAAAAAAAAAAAGCCCTCGGCGAGCGATGAGTCACCTTGGTTGCCTACCAACCCCCTCGCAGAGCGGCGTGTGCTTCACCTCTTCTCCGTGAAGTGCACATGTTGCCTTGACAAGGCACGTTAAGGCGAGGGAAAGAGAGAGAAAAAAGTTGGCCGCATATCTGCTTGCTTCGCTGCAAATGACATCGAAAGACGATAGTCTTCTGCCACCCCTGATAAGTAACACCCTCTCTTGTCCACCCTCCCACCCCTCACGCTCTTCCCCTCCCCTCTCACTCCTCCCATGATGGATGCAATGGAGATTTTGCTGAATTCAATTCAAATTTACCGCGTTCGCCCTGCTCTCGCGCCATCTGTTGGGACCTTTTATTACCGTTGACTTAAAGCCGGCTGCAGAGCCGCGGCTTCAGTCGGCTTCTTTTAACGCGTAGCGTTTCCTACACCATTTCTAACGCATTGATTTTTCATTTACTAACGCAAAAACCAGTACAATATGTATTCCTAATTAAATGAACGCTACGGATTACGGTTATGTGCCTCCAAACTCTGTACTGCTAAATTAGCCATCCTATACTCCGTTTCATACATCAGCCAGGTGCAACGCTGTAAAAGCTGCGCAAGAAGTACGGCCATTAAAATGTATTACTCCGTGCGTTGGTGGCGGCACACGCACATTGAACGCAAAGTAGCGCTTGCAGACGCTTCCGGCGTCACGCCACGAAGCAGCTCGGCGAGCGCCCAGCAGATCCACAGCAAATTGTATTTCCTATAATTCCTAATGCGCTGTAATCGCGTTTACATGCATTGCGAAAGTCGACTTACGCGTCTCAATCCACCCCTGCCTGACGCATTAATGCGACGCGCTTTCCTAGCGCATTATCCCCGTTTACATGGATGCGATGCACTAGAAAATTAATGTGATGCGATGTGATGCACCAGTTGTCGCGTTCATGTAAACGCGGCTTATGCTTCGCTGCGCGCCAGCGGCGTTTGCTCGCGCGAGCTTGCACGTGAGGCTGCAGCGACGGGCTGCAAATAAAACGCGCATAGCATGGCGTTTTCAGCGCAGCTTAAGAAACTAGGGTCTTTAGAGTTACGTATCTATGTATTTTCTATTAAAGGAACACACCTCCTAATACTTACCTAGTGATGTTGCGCCTCAGATATGCGTAATATTTACTTTGTGATCGATAACGTTCACAAGTATGAACAGCCGTACCAGTTTAAGTAGTGTGGGCGGTAAGCAAGTGGTCCAATTTTGGCCGGGTGGCTGAATCGGGTGACAGACAGACAAACAGACAGACAGACAGACCAAATTTGCAGCGTTTAAGTTCCCCAAGAAAGACTATCGTCTTTAAAATAGAAAATGAGAGAGAGAAATTGTAGCAGCACCAACGAGGCAACGCGCAGAGCTGCTGTCGATGCCGTTCACGTTTCCCCGCGTTCGCGCCGAACGCGCGCGGTGTCCGTGACTGTAGCAGGCGCCTCTGGCGTCGGCTCGGCAGGTTTCGACCAGCCATGCCCCGGCAAGTGCGGAGGCGCAGCTTGGTCGTGACGTCACCGGGGAGATAAAACTCGGAGCCACCGCGACGGCGGCAGAACTCTAGTTGACTCTGTGGCGAGTACATATACCCTTGACATAGGACGACCAAAGAAGTTCCGGACACCCGAAGAAGAAGCCGCTCATCTTGAAGCACGTCGCGCGGCCAAGCGAGGTTCTGCGCGTCGGCGGCGAGCCGATTCGCAGCACTTAGCATTTCCTAGCAAAACTTAGCCAAGCCTAGTAACACCTGGAAGAAAAGCTAGGTCGATCACCAGCTGCGCTGTTTACTCCAGCCTTGCACCGCCACTAGAGCAAGCTGCCCACGTTTTTTTTTTTTTTTTTTTTTTTTTTTTTTTTTTAGCGAAACTGTAACATACACACGAAACATTGAAATGCACCCTGGCCTTTCCCGACCACGCAGAAGAGCTGGCGTAAAATATACAAGATATGTCGGCATGCTGCAATAATTATTAAGTCTGCAATGACGAAGCGCGATAATGAGCATGAGAGGGTTTAGAGCAAGCACCTCCGTAAGACCGCGTCTATAGTGCTACACGCGGTGACTGCAGCTGCCTCTGCATGCTCCCAGACTGGCGCGATTAGTGTCGGTGACCTCTGCGCACAATGCCTCGTCAAGCACACTGTTGCAATGCAATTAATGTGTTGTTCACAAAATTCAGCTTGCGAGTTCTTTCTGATGCCTTCTCTCCCTCCACGGGTACTTCGGATTAGGTACTTCACAGAAATATCAGGGAAGGGGGACTATCGCAGTATCTCTTCTCCATTGTCTCCGTGACAAGCAAGATGCGGGCTGCGGCCGCTACATACACTATAAATATCGTATTGGCTCGGCAGCTCTCTCCTCCTCCAACTGTTCCGCTCCGGTAGGAGAGGAGCGAGATAAGGTTTACCTTTATCGGCTTTCAATCTCTTTATCCACCTCCCAACGTCACGCCTTCGCAGACTCAGCCCGGCGAAGGCGTTGTCGTCACGAGGTGCGCTCTCCATGTCTCGCAGGATCACGTAGCATCGTTTATTTTCTGCACTTGCGGGCGCTTGGGAAAAGGGTATCGCCTCGACACCAGTGGAGACAGCAACATGCCATGTATTATACCAAGCCCGGTGCGCTTTTTCTGGCGTGTCAACGTGCAGGACCTGGTGGAGTGGGTGATCAGCTTGATCCACCAGTACATGGACTCGATCATCTACGCGGCCTACGAGACCGGCCTGGCGCTCATCAAGGGCGAGGAGGACGTGCGCGAGAACATCTGGAAGACGGTCGACGAGTTCATGGCAGACCAGATACGGTGCCACGCGGGCGAGAACCGCCTCGAAGTACGAACACACTGGTGGCCGGGAGCAACACGTTGCGGCAGGAAGCACCTGTTGGCTGAAAGCTATAGCAGCCGATTGTGGATCGATATCGTCGTCATCGTTATCATCATAGCTTTATTGCGCTTCACTTAGTTTTGCCAGCTCGTTCAGGCGCCATGCTGCTCGAGTGGGCTGGTAAAATTAACTTTCAGGGACATCGCTTTCAGCGGACGTTGATTGGCTAAGCCGGCGGGTGGAACACCGGACCCCAGTAGACTGACGGGCACCCTACCATTGCAGACGATATTAATATTGTGACGTCAAAATTATTTTCGTGTTTGGCGCGCCATTCGCCATACTGCTACTTATACGTTGCATTCATATCCACTGGCTTAGCACGTCAACGTGAGCTGAAAGTGGTATAATCCTCGTGAGTGATAGATCGATAATACGAACTGACGTTAGGTGCAGCCTAACTTGTATATCGTATAGTGTGTTGTGTCACGAGAGGGATAATTGTCCCCCACGCGAAAGTTGTGTATATGCCAATATATACGAAGAAACTTGTTCGTATTCCTCAGAAAAAAATGGGAGGACGCGTAAGCTTCGCTTTTAAGAGTGGAACGCGATAGCGTTCAAAGATCCCTGGCTGGTACTCATGGTTCCCGACGACTGCATCTTATGCAGCTGTAATGGTTATTGGCAAACACTGGCGGCGAACGCTATGCACGTAGGCGAGCTTTCTGGTGGAAACGCGGCCTCTTGCGTATGCCGATCCCGGAGATAGTGCACAACCGCGCCAAAGAAATTATATCATTTTCAGGTTTCCGTATTTGTTTCGCACTTTTAATATTTCAGTCTGATAAGATTTAACATAAAAGGCATGCGCTGTGGGTGTTTTGTTTCATGGCATTTGTTTCTGGATTGTCATTCTCAAAATTCCGAGGAATAGCTTTGCCAAGAATGCAAGACAAGGTATGAGCAACATTAATGATAGAATGGTGTGGCATACCTAAACGTGGTTGTGGATGATTTTCTCGGCTGCGGGCACCAATGCCGACGCCGGATTTTCTGCGACACGCGGCCCTGAATGCTATATCGCGTTAAAACTCCTCGGATGGGTTTCGACCAAGGGTCTTGGCACGAGGCATTGATTTATCCGCTCTTGCGTTACGGATAAAAACCAGTGAACGCGCTGGTGCAAGTGTAACGTCAGGTGTTTCACGGTGCCTTTACCATATTAGGACTGTACATTTATTCGTAGTTACTGCTGCTGTCTCTTACTCAGACAAAGCTTCTAAACAGGTGTTCAGACTAAATCATTTCTCTCTTTCATAGCTTGCATGAAGCTGCCGTGGAGCTGGATATCTTAGTACATGCAGTCTTCGAAGCTATCGCGTGTACTGCACATCACACGTGGGAAAAATATATTGTCTTCGCGGTGTGGCCACTTAGCGTGTAGTTCACGAGTGGAGCTTTCACGTTTGAACATTGATTTCAAACACGGCAGTAATTCACGGAGTGAATGCAGGGCGAATCTATAGCACGTCGAAATGAAATACTGTCTTGAAAAAAATGTCGCAGTTTCACCCGAAAGGCGAATCATCAATTGCGATAGCAAATTAGTAGAGAGCTATACGGAGTAAGGATAGTAGTTTTATCATCTGTATAAACTAGGACATGCAGCAGCACCAGCAACGCAAAGAACTGTTCACGTCGTCGCCGTTTTGCCCGCGTTCGCACCGAACGCGCGTGGCGTTGGTGACTGTTGCCAGGGCCTCTGGGGGCGGCTCGGAGGTTTTCGACGAGATCAGAACTGGAACTCGTCAAGCAGCGTCGGAAGTCTTTACCAGCTCCTCGCCTCGCAACGTTTTAAATGCGAATGCATTTCTTAGTCGGGGCATGTCAGGCGTCTGTCGGTGTCCGCGCGCCGGCAGGTGCTATCTCTCCGCTCTCACTCCCTCTCCCATAGCAACAGCTGCGGGCGCGTGCGCTTATCCTCGCCCATAGCAACCTGGAGCATGTGGTGCGGGCGGAGTAGCGGAGAGTGAGTGGAGAGGAGGAGCGCGCTCTGGCGTGTGAGGGCGCTCGCATCGCAGGAACTCTTAAGGAACTCGGCGGAGCTCCCGCGTGTTTTAAAGAACAGGAACTGTCTCGAGTGTGCGAAGGCGGCTCCAGAGAGTTTACGCTCGCGCTCCTCAACGTTCGCTCTCTCTCCGCCCACGCGCTGGACGTTGCGAGAGACCGTGTGCTCGGCAAAGTTGACCTCCTGTGTCTCACCGAGACTTGGAATAACGGCACTGCTGCCGGTAGTGGTTGTGAGGACGTTGTGGTTCGCGGGTACGACGCTGCTGCGTGCGCGCGCGCCGTTGCCACTCGCCGAGCGGGCGGTGTGGACGTGTTCCTCAAGCGATACCTGCCCTTCAGCGAAGAACTGCGACAGCAACGGCAGTCCTCGCTTCTCGTCCTCGATCGCCGCGTCTGCCCTAGTGTCAGTGGTGGTCTATGTGACGATGGTGCCGACGACGCCGTCAACGAGTACTACTTTGCTCAAAGCGGCAAGGACGGCGAATACTGCGGCGTTAATCTCGTTGCTAACGTGTATGGGAACCTCATATCGCATGCCGTTGCCACATCGCCCGTTCGAGACACGTCTCCGTACAAAGACTTCTACACCCTTGCCTACACCGGAGACGGAGTCTTTGTGGTGACCGTGTACCTCGCGCCCAACCTCGCTCGTGACGCCGTTGCCGCGCAACTGGACGCGGCTATGGAAAGTGTGTGTGTGCGCTCCAAAGTATCTGACCCCGTCGTCTTGATTGGTGACTTTAACGTGGACGTGAGAAAGAAGAGCGGCGAGTGGTTGGTGGAGTACATGCGGACAAAGTACTCTATGCAGTGTGCCTCCGCCGAGTCCGACAAGTGTCCGACTACCATTCACGGAAGTTGCATTGATCTCGCCTTTACCCGAAACTGTGACGTGCGCATGCTTCTCAAAGACCCTTTGACTGTACACTTTAGCGACCACAAGGCTGTGATTATGGCCGTCAGGTACAATGACAACACAAACAGGTGCTGATGAATGTGTAAATAAATAGTTACGGTACAAATCCTCGTCTCGTCATTAATTTACGCCATTAAAATTACTACGCCGTGTACTCTCGGCGCAAGAAATGCATTCGCATTTCCTCACGATTCCCTTCGGGGAGGTGGGGAAAATTTTTTTATATAAATACGCATTTGGTGCCGAAGCTAAACGTCGCCTCCCCTCCCTCCCTCCCGTCCCCCATGGCCTTTCGCGCGACGGAAGAAGTCGCGTTTGATCTATGTATATATATATATATATGGTGATTGTAAAGAAGGTAAGAGACGCTTAATTCTGCAGCCCTTCAGGGAGCACGGCGCAGGACGCGCGTTTGTTCTCCGCCGTGCGTTCGCTCCCCGTGAAAGCGCGCGTCCCTCGCGCCCTTTCACTCGTACATACAGCGTCCGGCGCGTGGCGAAGATTTCATCGCCATTGACGTCATACGGAACCTCACGGCGACGGCGACGCCGACAGCAGAAATCCTCTTTGAGTGTCCATATAATTGCTATCGCAATAAAACGAATGGCCATATGACTCCTTGCTATAGACCAGTTGGTGCAGTCTTCCGTACATTCTTTTCGCATGGTGCGAAGCAGGTAGCACACAGAGAACAGGACGCGCACAAAGCGCTCGTGGGTGTTTCGTTATCTGTGTGTTTTGTTTACTTCGCGCCCTTGAAAACAGAATAGAAAATGTAGTTTTTACGTTCGCCATTGTTTGAGACGCAGGAGTGACTTCATTCGCAAACGCTTTACTCGCGTTTCCTGGAGCGCATTTAGCGCCAGCTTAACCGCAATCACGTCTCAATTTCGAGTAGAATTCAGCGTAAACATGTGTCGCACGGTTTATCCGTTCTCGCCCCATTCCGGCCGTGATAGCGTACACCTTTACAAGCCATCCAGCAGTCGCAAGAACGCGTCAGTTTGCGGCGCAGGTCCTTCGACAGGTGGTGGAAGTGCACAGCAAGTACCCGGGCGTGGCGGTGGCCTTCAAGAGCCGCCAGGCCTGTCAGAGCATCCTGAACGACGTGCGACGCCACATCGACGATCTCCTCCACAACGGCGCCATGGACACCGCCGAGCACCGCAAGATGATCACGGCACGGGCTTTTGCTATAATATGCGCGAGCACACGTTATTGAGCTACACTGTTAAAATAAAAGTTTGCACCCTTGGGGGCTTATCTTATCCCACAACAATAATCGTCATCTGCTTTGTTTGTGTTTTCTTTCTTGAAAACTCGTCGCTCGCTACTTTCCTGTATCAAATGCTATGTCACGCTGATGACGCGCATGCCGTTTCTGACCTGGAAGTGCCGGGCGCGCAGCGTGAAATAATGGGAATGCGCGCATGAGAGATGTCGGTTATTGTTGTGGGACAAGATAAGCCCCAAAGGCTGCAATCGCTAAAAAAATTATGGGGTTTTACGTGCCAAAACCACCATCTGATTATTATGAGGCACGCCGTATAGTGCCTCATAATCCGGAATAATTTGGACCACCTGGAATAATCCGGAATAATTTGGACCACCTGGGGTTCTTTAACGTGCACCTAAATCTAAGTACACGGGTGTTTTCGCATTTCGCCCCTATCGAAATGCGACCGGCGAGGCAGGGATTTGATACCACGACCTCGTGCTTAGCAGCCCAACACCATATATAGCCACCAAGCAACCGCGGTGGGTGGTACAACCTTTTTTTTTTTTTTTTAAGAGTGTACAGTAGAATGGGGTTACGATGCACAGGCTTGTGCGCTAGAAGTAGTTTAATATGACATATATAATTCGATATATCCACACTTCGCCCAGGTAACCAATTTTAACGAAGTTTTTTTTTATTGCGTTCGTTATATATACATGAATTTCTTATCTCCCCGCGAGATAAGAAGGAAGAATGGAATCTATTTATTGAAAAAATACGCGTAGTAAGCAGTAATTTTTTGCCTGCGCTTTGAATATTTCTCGGCGTCACTAAGAATGGCTTTCTCGATGCGCGAGATTGTTCGGGCCTATACTCCAATCCATTAATGCCGGCACAGAGCATGCGCATCACGTCCCCCTCAGAAAGTGCGTCCTGGGCCGCTATTTTGTAGCGATGCCATTAAAGTAATAATGCCTTTTCGCGCTTATCGCGCTTTGTCAGTGGTCAGAGCGACAGTCCGCTCGCGTTATCAACGGGATCTGCCGGCCGTAAGCGGTGGGTGATAAGACTAGTATAGAATAAGTCATAAGGCATCGCTACAAAATCGCGGCCCAGATCGCCAGTGCTTAGCACTAAAGCCTATATATATATATATATATATATATATATATATATATAGGGGCGTTACTTAGCACGAGTGTGAGCCGTTCGGGCAAACCAGCTGTTCCTGCTCTGCGTCACCTGACTTCTCGGTCAGGAACAGACGCTGCCGCTGTATACTGCCGCGGTATACTGCAGCAGCCGTATACAAACTCCTAGCTGACTTCGATAACGCGACGAGGGAAACAAAGATTACGCATTACTGGTTAAAAGAAAACCGCGCGAATAGTCTATTGTCCATTCGAATGACGTATACGCAAGATAACTTTATAATGATTGATCATTACGTTTCAAAAAGGAAATCGGGGCTCCGATCCACGTTGCGTTGTACTTACATTTGATTTGGACCACGCCGTCGCACGCCGGCCTTCGCCGCACGAGAACCGTCGCGGACTGCATGACGCGGGCGGGAGTGTATACTATAGAGGAACAGCTCTTAACATCTTCTTCGTAAAATTGAGAATCGCCGATGCAGCGCGTCCAGCTGCCAGGCGCACATTGCCGCTGGTGTACGTGAGGCAGAGGTGGGCAGCGGCGGGGGTGGCAGACGAAGTTTCTTTCGTCGTACTATGGCAAGGACGAAGCCAGAGGTGACTCGAGGACGATGGCGTAACGGCAAAGGACGAAAGCTCTGCGGGCGCTGTACTATATAAAGACACGCCACTGGCTGCGCGAGCGTTGTGAAGACTCCAAATATCAGACATAAACAGAGCCTGTATAGCGCTGGAAAAACACGTCGAAGTATATGCGCTGTATACACTGAAGACACGCCACTGGCTATACGAGCGTTTAAAGGATCCAAGTATCCGACATAAACGGAGTCTGTATAGCGCCGAAACACACGTTGAAGTAAGATGGCTTGTCAGCATGCAGCAGTGACGTCGGTTAGCACTACCTCAAGGCAAGGTTACCTATATATTATATGAACATGTTCTTTTTTTACTGTCAAACGTTTCGGCTGGCCCACCAGCCGAAACGTTTGAACGTAAAAAAAAAAACGTGTTTCACCGTACGTCGTGTTTATTATTTTATGATATATATATATATATATATATATATATATATATATATATAGTTTCGGTCGGTCCACCGAGCGAAACTGTTGGGAAAATAATAAACCTAAGATAACCGCGAAGTTGTGCTTCTGATTTTCCTATATATATATATATATATATATATATATATATATATATATATATACTGTATATATATTATATATATATATGCATTTGTTGAAAATTTATGCGTGCAACGCAGCGTATTTTTTTTTGCAGATAATATATTAAGTACAGTATTTTACTTCCTTCAGGAAGTGCAATATAGTGCGACCGCTTTCTATATTTTATTTGTTTGGTTCTTTTAACAGTTCTCGATAGCATGCTCTCAAGAATAACGCCAATTGTTTGCAAGCCAACCCCTTACTCTGTCCTGTGTTCTAGCAACGTGCAAGTTCTTCAATAAATGGCGTGCCAAACTAGCCCAAATTGCAACTGTACTCAATACATAAGTCACCTGTAGAAATATTCCTCGTGCTCACTAAATTTTCAACGCATGCTTCGCTACTAGCACATTCTGGCCACCTCGGGATAGCAACGTTTGGCGCCCGGCAGTCTATCGACCGAGCGACATACTGCTGAACGCAGCTTGGCCACCGTGTATACTCCATAATGCTCTGACGCGAGAGGAAGCCGTAATATGGCGAAAACTCCAAACAAACACTTATCCACATTTGAGTCTTTACCACGCCATACACCCTGCGCTATTTTCCTATAGATGTCCACACTGTGATCAATGTGCAACACTTTACCACATGGTATGGGCTTGCACAAACACACCACAGCTCAAACCCATAACACACCCCACCACACGGCAATGGGAGGCAGCGCTGTCCAGCTCCGACTCGACGGACCAGCTCAACCTGGTTAATCGAGCGAGAAGGGCAGCTAAGGCCGCTGGACTCCTGGACTGAGGGGACCACCCACTGCAGAGCGGAGGAGCTACCTACGCTCGCGTGCTCTTTGGATTAAAGTTTATTCTCTCTCTCTCTCTCTCCTTGAAAAATTGGAGGACGCTTAAGCTTCGTCTTTAAGAGTGGAACATGATAGCTTTATCGGGCCCCGTTCACATCGCATTTTTCTTTATGAGTAGGCTTCACTGCAACACTTAACGTGGGAAAGCCAGCTTGCAAAGACCAAGCTTACACTGATCCCCTTAAAGTCGGTTTCACTTTTAAACAGAAATGCATTGCTGGGAAAACGTTTTTCCAGGGGCAATATAAGTCGTCTTATATTGAAATGTGAAGACCCTAGGACCTTTTTTTTATTATTTTATTAATTGTTTGCTATTGCCCTGACGCGCGCGCGTCCAGTACGCCTTAGGCTGACTAAGTCCCAATTTGACCTGCCGAGGATGCGAGCTACATCTGGATAGGATTTTCGCAAGTAACCTACCCGAGCGCGCCGCTGTTTGTACGGTATAAATTCAGGAAAAATGGTTTGTGTTTGAGTTTCCTCGTAACAGATTACGTTTTCTCGTACATTCAAATTACAATCCGACGCCACCATGGCTGTAGGTTGTGGTTAAGTCGTATTTTACCATTTTTCTTGCGGATTTTACTGTGAGCAATTCAATTTTTGTTCACTAACACCTTGCGCCACGCGGAGGGTTCGGGATGATTTTCTTCGCCACGGACGCCGGCGTTTACGCCGACACCGACGCCGGATTTTCTGCGACACGGGGCCCTTAACGCTATCGCGTTAATATGGCCAAAAAGTACCTGCACGAGCAAATTATTTATTCGTTTATTTATTTACTTTATGACACAGCCGTGCAACGTGCAGAATTTTTGTGAGGGTAGTGCATTGTTCGAACACGCTTTTCTGTCAGCGTTTTCTGTCTAACTGTGGTCCACAAACTTGATTATCCCCGTCTGTTCATCTAGTGTACCGGCATTGTGGCCTTTCGGAATTAGTAAAGAAGTGCTTTGCGCATATACGTTCTAGTGACACAGAAGGTGATATGACTGCATACCGCCAGTTTCCTTTTTTTTTTTTTTCGTTTGAGCAGATTAAAATATGTACATGGCAGACAGCGCTGTGCAGTCTTTTCAGGCGTAAATATGGAAGAGACGGACTTTAAATGTGCGCGAAATCCCAATGTCCACGGAGCTAATTAAAAAATAGTCGCTACTTAACTTTTTAATTTCTATTCGCTTTAGGGCACATGTGTTCCAATAGGGAAATTGAAGTCCAGCAGTGGTGAAATCACGTTTTCTTAACTTCATTAAATTTTAAAGCTATTACCACTTTCGAGATATCCCGCCTCGATTGTGTGCTATGAAATTCATCGGCATTCCGGCTGACATTTTCCCAAAATCATGCGTCAAGACAGGAGAGGACCTTAACTGTGACACCGATGCACTTTTTAGAGGATTTTGGAGACATGTATCTTGAGTATCTGCTAAGCTGGCATAACTTCACTACTACTCGGCTTGAATTTCTGAACTGGAGCGTGTGTCCGCGAGTGAATAATTAAAAATTAATTAGGCGTGCTTTTTAAACTTTTATGTATTCATCTGGACATTACGATTTGTCCCGCTATATTAACGGCCGCCTCTTCCGGTAATCCACCTCATCAGGCAGAGTTGCGCGATGGGCTCCAGGCGATTATTTTTAACAAATGGTTAGAAATAAACAACAAAAAAAGCGTTTGCACAGTGACGAAGCATAATGACGCATTGAAGCGCGACGCATGCAGGCCGCCGAGGAATCGATGCAGCAGGTGATGTCCGCGCCGTACAGCTTTCCCAGCAGCTACAAGCCCATCTCGGTGCTACGCGCCGTGCCATGGATGGGCACCGACAAGCTCAGACAGTTCCTCGCGGTATACGTCTCGTCTACTTTCTCTGAGGCCGCGTGTATAGTAGCGTCACGAACGATCGAAGTTCGCGCAAACGCCGGTAAACGGCTTTGTCTTTCTTTATTGGCGTGTCTTTCTTTATTGTCTCTTTAATGGCTGAGCCGTGCCTCATCTCACGGTATACCTTCTTTTTGTACGCGTGTGCATATTTTTGTATTGTAGAAGCGTAATTTACTAATACCAGTCAAATTATTTTAGAATTACTTTTTTAGCGACGTGTCGACTGTTATTTTTGGGGTGCAATGCCGAAAAACCAGCTGCGCAGTTTTTCAAACAGGTCGCTACCGCTGATTCTGGTCGCTGCGATACACTTTAGCCCTATTGCGCTTCTTTCCCAGATGACCATCCGACCGGTGTCCTACGAGCCCGGTGTGGAGATCATACACGAGAACGAGGACACTTCCATCGTCGTAGCGACCTCGGGTATTGTAAAGGTCCGTACGCATTCACGCATGTTATATGCGCCAATTCCTTGCACTGACTGCTGCTTATCATGGTGCTACCGTTCCGGTCAGCGGGTATTTTAGCGTGAACGGAAATCTGCACTTTCGAATCTGCCTTGGAAGGCTGCACCGTTGTTGTTCATCATCATCGTCGTCATTTACTAAAATATAAAAACAGAAAATAGGCGTGTCGCTGCAGTGCAGTAGTAGCCAGAAGAATGCAACACTGAACTCATTTAAACTGGAAGAATACAATTTAACGCAACCACAAAAGAGCTCCACAAGCCACAAATTGCCAACTGAGTGAACTGCAACCAATTCAAGCAACACAAAGAGGAGATGGTAGAGACGTATCCTACACAGTAACGTAAAGTTGTGTATAGTAGTGCTTTCGAAGAGGGCGTAGCTGCGTGGTGACACAAGTTCCGCGCTGACAGACCGCAAGGCGGCGCTGATGTTCTTGACAGAGTACAGAGCTTTTCTTCAGGGTGTTCGGCGACGCAGGTGTCCGGCGAGGTGACGGAGAACGTGGACGGCGCGCTGCCCAACACGGCCTCGTTCCTGTACTTCTACAGTGACGGATACTTCGAAGATTACATCCTGGCAGCCCGACATCATCGGCACGCTGAGCATCGTCTCGGACGAGCCCTGCGTCACCACGGTCACCGCCGAGACCGCGGTCAACGTAAGGGGCCTCGGGCACATATATATATTTATATATAGACGGCGCCGCGGTAGCTCACTTGGTAAGAGCATCGATGCGTAATGCGAACACCTGGGCTCGTATCACACCTGCGGCTAGTTGTTTTTTCATCCACTTTCATTTACATTTATTTATCAATTATTTAATTCAATTAAGAGCTACGAATAATTTCCCATATATGCTGTACTGGTGTCATTGCTCGTTAGCTTCCTATGACATGACTATGTAATATATATATATATATATATATATATATATATATATATATATATATCTGGGTGCATCGGTTAGCCTGGTGCATCGCGGTCATCTGGTTAGCCTGGGTGCATCGCGGTCCGCGATGCACCCAGGCTAACTTGATCGTTAACAAAACACAAGAACCAATGAGTTCTATGGCCAAACCAATTCTATGGCCATAAGTCCAGGTTCAGTTTTTCAGATTTTCTTTAATTTGTTCATTAAAGAACTCTGATTCAGCTTATGACACAAACTAGCTTTCAAGCCCGAAAAAGCGCACGTGGTTACCAATTCCTCTGTAACGCTATTTCCGTCATCATTTAAGCCTGATACGTCCACTCGTTTATATAGCTTTCTCGGTAAGTAATATATATTCCCACTCGATCGTTTCTTCGTCTTTTTGAATACACGGCTAGCTGCCTAGCGTATCTTGAAGCACAGCCATTCTAAAATTATCATGCCTCTTCCTGCTACAATGCTTTATGCTACAATGCTGCAACCCTTGGTTTACCTATGCCTGCAAAGCACCTGAATATAGCTCACCTTGAGAACCACTGGTGCTCACGCGTACGCGCTTGCAGGCATACCTGATCCCCAAGGAACGGCTGCTGGAGGCGCTGGAAGTGTTCACCGCGTGGCCCAGCTTCCGCTACCAGCTGTGGTACTTCATCTGCTCCACGCTGAGCACGCCTCTGCTGCAGTCGCAGCCGCAGTACCAGGTGCAGCATTCTTTCCGCATACGTGTACATACAACCAATCACGCAGTAATATGCTGTACGCACCGTTGGTGACGGCGCCGCAAGTGCCTGAAAACCAGAGCCCTGAGAGAATTTACAGCTGAGATTCAGAAGAGGTGACGTCGGTTGAACGAAACGCAATGCCTTGCTTCGTCGTTCAGCAGAACACACACATGAGTTCATTATGCGTATCTACCCTGTTTCACAATAATGTCGCAGTGGAAGGAAATGTACAGCTACGGTGTCAGCCAATCAAGGGCTCTGTCATGCAAATGCACGTGTCCCTACGTCGCGCTCTCCTGCGCGTCACTGTGTCGTGTTGCCAATCTCAAGCTCAGTCTCCAGCGCCGTATGTAGCACAGCCCGTTGCATTCGCTGCCCTACATTATTTCGAAAAGGTGGTCTAGGCACTACCCGTGCTTGCTACGCCAGCGGCGAATATGGACCTCATCTCTTAGCTTCTTTTTATTGTTAGAGCTGAACGTTTAAAGGCCGCACCTGGGGCACAGATTTTTTTTATACATATATACAATGGATGTCACATAAGCTGTGGGATACCTATATGGACCATCTTAAGAAACTACATTTCGAGTTCAACGTGTATCAGATATTATAGAGGGCTGGAGCTTCTCTGCATTTCACCCTTATTCGAATATTGTGGTCATGCCCTAGAATAGAACTCACGCCCTCATGATAAGCCCTAGAATTCTTTACCAGCCGGGACACCAAAGCAGGTGCCTTGGCTCTGGCTACCTATAAGGAAGTGCGTAACAAAAGTCAGGAACGAAATACAGACGATGCCGTATAAATAACTGCGTCAGGAGGGCAACTTCTATGCTTCAATCCCATTAGGTGCGTAATGTGACCTCTTTCAGCGTGATTTTGAAGTTTTGCAGCCACGATCCGTATTACAAATGATTGATGTGTGAATCACAACATGATCTGATTGACA
The DNA here is from genome assembly GCF_013339745.2 of Dermacentor silvarum. Taxonomy (NCBI): domain Eukaryota; kingdom Metazoa; phylum Arthropoda; class Arachnida; order Ixodida; family Ixodidae; genus Dermacentor; species Dermacentor silvarum. The sequence continues at coordinate 169,167,639 of NC_051156.1, read as the reverse complement.
CTGAACATTGATCTAGCGGGAAAAGACAAAGACTATACACGCTAGACAGTATCGCGCTAAACTTGAAAGATGGTTGAAAGTCTAGCGTTTGTCCAGTCGTCGTCTTCCACTCGTCCGTGCATTTTTACTAGAATTATATTTAGCCTCTAACACTATAGCCCACCATTAAACTCTTACAGTCTCCTGTCGTGGCAAGTTAACCAATTAGAACAGGATTCTTGGCCGACGTGTGACTTCAATACTTCTCAATGGAGCAGGGACTAGCCACTTAAGAACCACCCTTCGGGCTTGAAGAAAAAACACAGTCCGCGGACAGCATACACTGCTGGGAACATCTCAGCCAAATTTTGCAGTCGTGTGCGGCGCGTGGAGCTCGCAAGCGGAGCGCGAAGTCACCTTTCTCTCAAACGCTCTCTTTTCAACAGAAACCTGCTCCTCACTCTGTTCTGGATGCTTTATTTCGTCACAGAGCATCCAGAAAACGCAGCTGCTATTAGCCAATAGCTGACGTCAACCAAGAAGGGTGTTTGGTTCAGTGCGCTCCTTCCTACTGTTACAGCGTATATTTATTGACAAAGTTTAATGAACAGGTTGAAGTAAGCGAAAATGTGCTTTCCGAATTTCGATAATTACGTACTTCAGGAAGAAGGCAACTATCGTCTGCTCACGCCCAGCCGCGGCCGCCCGCGTAGGAATTAAATTTTGGCCACCCTGCTTATCGGTGTCGTAGCCACCGGGTCTCGCTAATTTCGACTACATTTGAACCCTCAAGTAGCCGCGAACCACGCGAATCTTAAGGTCAGACCACACGTACGCTTGTCATCGCGCGCTCCCTCCTGGCCGCTCCTGGATAGACGCCTTGGCAGACTTCGCTTCGTATTGATAGCGCTTCAAAATCCGCAAGTTAAATGTAGTGTTAAATACCGACTCTTTTCCTGGCATCACTCAAGTTCCCCGACCACATCCAATCGCCGACGCACTCCAATTATGGTGCTCAGGGGGCGCGTCAACCACGTTACCGGACCAGTCAGACAGGTTGGTGACCCCCACCCTCGTGTGCCGCGCATATGAAACTTGTCAACCCCCCCCCCCCCCCCCCCCCGCCCTGCGTGATGCTTTCCGTAAGTGCAGCGGGATACCGGCACGGTTCGAAGAAGTTGACCCTAGTCCCGAGCGAAGCTGTTTTATAGCTCTGGAAAGACAACCCGTCTCCTCCAGCCGAGCGCTGCCTGGCGAGGAGGCTACGCCGGAGGCAAGTCGACCATCGGAGAATAGAGCCCTTGGAGAGTCCCCAATGGCCAAAAATGACGCCACTAGCACGGGCCCTACGATAAGAAGGAAAATGACGACACCTGGACGGACACGACGATTGGCTGAAAATGACGTCACCCCAAGAGACCGAAGGGGTTAAAAGCGAGAGACAGATCGAGAAGAGAGACGTTCTTGCCGCGGGCCGCAGTGTCCGATCTGCTGTAGGCCGTAACAATGGCTCTTTTACTGTATATTTGCTTTGTTCTAATCCTGTAAATAATTTAAATAAACCTTCAGTTCTCTAAATCATCCTCAACGTCCCCCAACTCCCGCACTCAATGGCACATGTCTAATAACTGGATAGCAGCGATGAGATGGATCCTGGCACCCAACAGAAAACCCAATAGGAGCCACCCGTCATTCAAGCTGCTGCAGAACAAAGCCGGCCCGCACCACGTAGCACGACCAGACTGGAGCATTTGACCACAACCACGCACTCAAGCCCTGTCGTGCACAAAGCAAACGCTGCGGACAACCGCGTTTGGCTTACGTTTGGCGAGTCGTAGGCTCCGAAATCGGAAGTAGTGGCGTCTACGTTAACATCCAATATCAATTTTACGCTGCACGCCACGGTAACCGGCCATCAGTAGGCGGAGTGTTGTGGGCACGCCCCACTCCGCCGTAGCATTCGCAGTGTAAGGCATTGAAGAAGGAGCAGAGGCACCGCGAAGGTGGTGTTTCATTATATACCAATAACTCGGCTTTTGCTGAACGCATTGAAGTTCATTTGCAACGACATTTCGCTCTGGCTAAACTGGTTGTATAGGTGAGTAGTATACTATAAAAACATAATTGAAGCAGTCTTAGCAAAGCTGCAGAGCTGGTGATCGCCTAATTTTTTTTTTTAATCAGCTCATAAACAGCACCTAAAACGGACTACGCGTGCCCCTGGTGGCTAGCAGTGTGTCGAAACGTCAGTGATAAAACGTAATAGTCTACCAATCAATAACTGTCTCATTCTCTCTTGACATAGTAATTTTCTTAGCGACGTCATAAGTTGCCCCTTGGAATCGGTATGGGTTTGGTGGTTATGTTAAACCACTCGCCGTATACCATAGTGATCACGAGGCAATGGTTACCATGGTTAGAAAATAAATTATGAACACCGGCATCTTTGAGTGTATGTCTCTTTATTCGCTCAATATAGTCAATAATGATTATATAAAGTCACTATGGCAGTATTCACTATAGCAGACCCACCATGCACAGTACAGCTTCGCTGGCTTCCATCTTCACAGAAGTGGAAGGGCTCTGATTTTTTTTCTTCAGTTTCGATGTCAAAATTGTCTATTTTCGCGAGCTTTTCGTGGCGCATTCACTCGTATTTTAAGCGGACAATTTTGCATGGAGCCTGCTCTACTATATCGACGCTATCGGAAACTAGTCTTTATACGCGCTCCAAGACCTCGTTGCAGTTGGCCTCTAAAGCCACCGAATAACATGGGTGCTGTGCGTCTCTACTGCGTAGACCTGGCCCACGGAGAAGGTCAACAACCGTCTGGAGCGGATGCAGATGCCGGACCTGATGAGCGCCAAGCAGTTCCAGGTGAGCCCGGACATCGAGGATCTGCTGCTCATCCAGGGTCGCATCATGGACGCCACCACGGAGGAGGAGTACCTGGCGCCCATGTACATCCCGCGCACCGTCACCAAGGTTATCTTCCCGGTACGCACACCATATATACACCCAACCTGGTTGCTCTCTTGTCTTGCTTGGTGAACGTTGCTACAGTCTCTTAAGTACCCAGTAACAGGGGGCACCACTTTCGATCGTGATCGAGCGTGATCTCCATGGGCAGAAAGTGTCCCTTGTGACTGGATTACATTCGTGTGGAGCGTCATGCCGAGAAACGCCTTGCCTGAACCCAGAGATGCGTAATTTTCGAACACTTTGAATGGCCTATGTATTTGGCCTATGGAATATGTATGTTTTGTTGTTGTTGCTGCTGCTGCTGTTGTTTTAATTCAATAGGCATTACTTGTCTACATTAAGCACTTTGAGACTGTCTATATATATATATATATATATATATATATATATATATATATATATATATATATATATATATATATATCCATCCTCTTACGCAGCGACAGAAGTCTGCTGGTCATCTTGTCGTCATCACGCCGCCGTAATCATGTCATTCAACTATGATCATGCTGCCGTAGTCATGTCATTGTCGTCGTGATGTCGTCGTGGTCGTTCCATGCATAGTCGTTATTCGAGTTTCGTCGTCCGATTCTCGTCTTACCGCCGCTGCCGCGCTGTCGTCGTCACCCCGTCGTCGTCACACAGTCATCGTCACAGAGTCGTCGTCACCCCGTCGTCGTTCCAGAATCGTCACATGCCGTCATCGTCATGGGCGACCGATAGAGGGGGCTCGCGTAAAAACGCTCGCGTGCGGTGCCTTGGGTGCACGTTAGATATAACTCCAGCTAGGTGGTCCGATTTAATCCGGAGCCCTCCATTATATATACATACGGCGTCCCTCGTAACCCACTGTTCAGTTCTGGAACATTAAACCCCGTGATTGAAATTTATACACGGCGTCGCGTTCTCTTCTTCAGGGCGAGGTGTACAGCCGGCCGTGTCCCGTGATGGTGATCATCGCCAACGAGCACTACACGCTGCCCGAGGAAGTGGACTGGGTGCTGCGCGAGCAGCGACGCGGCGACGACAACGAGCAGCGCGCCGCCGCCGCTTCCTCCGCCGGCTTCCCGAACTTCGAAGAGATGACCTACATGTCCAGGGTGAGCAGCACTATAGCGGCTGAAGCGGAGGTTATAGCGCGACTTCGCCAAAGTGAGCACAGTCAAACCTCGATATAACGAGCGCCCATACGCAATGAAATATCGGGTACGATAAAGAAAATAGAAAACGTGGCTGCATGGTCATGTTTTTCACACCTACAGCGTTAGTTTTTAACACGATAGCCTTAATAGCCCCGTGTCGCAGAAAATCCGGCGTCGGCGGAAGCGCCGGTGTCGTTGGCGGAAATAATCATGCCGAACGGTTCGAACCACATCATCCCGAACCACCCCAACCGGGCAAGCCCTTCGCGTGGCGCAAGGCGTTAGTGAACAAAAATGCAATTTCTCAAAGCAAAATCCGTCAGACAAATCGTAAAGTACGACTTAACCACAATTTACAGACGTGATAGCGTCGGATTGTAATTTGAATATATACGAGAAAAATGCCTGATAAGCAGCCAGGGATCTTTGAATGCTTTCGCGTTCCACTCTTAAAGGCGAAGCGTAAGCGTCCTCCAATTTTTTTTTTAATCTGAATACAGCCGCACCTCAATATAATGAAATATCAATAAAAGTGAACAAAATATAAAACCTTATTGACCATGCTTTACTTCAGCGAGAGTTTTGCCGGTGTAACGAAACGGAAAGTGTCAGCTATAAGATTTGAAGATAGTGAAGCGGAATCTCAAACTGTGCGAGTTGGCTATCGATTCGGTTGTTACCTTGTAGGACGTATAAGAGTGCTTTATATTTTTCTTTTTCAAATAATGTAGTTCCGAGTGCGCATTCATTTGTCCTATTATTGGTAGTCCCAGGTGTTCAGCCGTGATTTTATCATATAAATATATCTATGCCATAGATGCCCAACTCATAACCAGCGTGGATCAAAACCAATTTTTCCGGGAGTCGAACGGGCCGCACATTTGTGGGAAACTTCACTTTTTTTTTTTTTTTTGCTTGCCGAAAGGCAGTCTGTGTTTGGTGTCATCACAATAGAGACTGCCCTCAGTATGTGTTGGCCTTCAATGTAGATTTGTTGCTTTCATTTCTAAGTGCTTAACGTTGGCGACGAAATAGTTTTTTCTCAACAAAAGACAATTTGCTTTTTGGGACTATGCACATGCATAACTTTGCGACATGCGCAAAAAAAAAAAAAGAGGGGGGGGAGGGGGGGATAGCTCAGCCACCAGGGGGCCTCGATGTCGTCCTCGCCCACCACTACGGGTGAGGGGGACATCGGGGCGCCCCCTATAAGCTAACATGGGAAAGATGGATAGTTCGCGGTATTGTCTAATCTTCGGGCTTGTAGCTTTGTTTACTACGCTTTATCTCTGTAAACTTATGGAGTTTTTTTACGTCCGAATGAAGTCAAAATGTATCCGCGCACGTGCACAATCACTGCGAATTGTTGCATTTAAAACGCAATATCGAAACGTAATATAACGCAACGTTAAAAAATGCCAAATTTTTTGCAAAGTCACAAACAAAGTCGTTTGAAGATGGCAGGACGAAGTTTAGACAAATCTGGCTGAACTGTCATGCTTGCAGCCATACTCCTAAAGTCCCAAGGGCACCATAGCGCCACAGCCCCCTCTTGTAATTTTTTGCACGAATCAATATGGCCCCAAGGACCCTGACATGAAGGGTGGCATTGCGCTGCTCATTTTCCTCATCCTCGGGTCGTCTGGCATATCCTTAAGATAGGGCTCGACGACGAAGCGGCGCGGTGGCTTCGAAACTTTTGGCAATTACTGTAGAAGAAAGAGAAGAAAAAAATATGCAAACGTGAATGTCTCGTAAATGTGCATTTCTTCTGTTTTCTTTTCTAGGCCTCCGGCATGAAGAAAACTGTCGAGTCGGAGTGAAACATTCGCGGAGACCGAGGACGTACGCCTGGCGAAGTGCGCGTGTCGTTGTTTTATATGCGGTGTGCTAAAGTTGTCTCCGTATTTAGTTCTTTCCTACCCACTAGCACACACAGCTGTAAAATAAATCTTACGTAACAATGACCTGCAATGGCGTACGAAGACTCCTAGCTGCAATGTTGTCACTTTTTAATAAAGACACCCCTTTCTTCGAGCACCTACATGTTTCGTGTTTCTGCGACCGCTGTCAGAAATTATAAATCATAAGGAATTCGAGGCATTACGGTAATTTCTGATATCCAAACTTTATATATATGGCAACTGCGGGCGTCAGAATTTGCGCGATAACAGAAAATGCAATCGTTAATCAACGAGGTTCGAGTACACAAAGTTAACCAACAATAGTTAATTGTTGGGCTAGTTGGTTTTACATAACTGAACAAGTAACTTGGTGCAATAAAAAACACAGACACAAGAAAGTGTCTGTGTCATTTATTGCGCCAAGTTACTTGTTCAGTAATCAACAATGTTAATAAGAACATCCGGATTCCGCGAGCTGTGCGAATCGGTTTAGGCCAAGGTTTTATTGGCGTTTGCGAATAACGTGGTCCTTGTTTAGCGATCTTTCGCAACTACAGAACACACGACCAGCCGGACACGTTTTCAGTGCGAAACGGCTCGAAACACACGAATCCCACGCATGACGACGATGTGATGACGAAGGCATCACGATAACGGTATGACACTGGAATAATGACGATGACGACGACGGAAAGACAAAGAAAGAACGACGGTGACGGGGTAACAACGACGACGGAGTCACAATAGGATGTCGACGCTGGAACGACCGTGACTGCAGGACAACGACAGAATGACGATGACTGTATGACGACAATGATATGACGATAGTATGACAATGACCCCATGACGACGACAAAATGACCACAATCGGCATCACGACGACATGCAATGGAATGACAATGCTGGAATGATGACTCGTGTGACGACGGCGGCGCTTACCGACAATGGGATGACGAAGCAATGATGACGACGACATGAGGACGATGGTATGACGAGGCTGAAATTACAACCAAGACAGAGCACATATAATCTTTGTATATCATCATCATCATCTTCTTCAGCCTATATGTCCACTGCAGGACGAAGGCCTCTCCCTGTGATCTCCAATTACCCCTGTCTTGCGCTAGCTGATTCCAACCTTGCACCTGCAAATTTCCTAACTTCATCACCCCACCTATAGTTTTCCGCCGTCCACGACTGCGCTTCCCTTCTCTTGGTATCCACTCTGTAACTCTAATGGTCCACCGATTATCCATCCTACGCATTAAAAAAAAAAATTATGGGGTTTTACGTGCCAAAACCAGTTCTGATTATGAGGCACGCCGTAGTGGGGGACTCCGGAAATTTGGACCACCTGGGGTTCTTTAACGTGCACCTAAATCTAAGCACACGGGTGTTTTCGCATTTCGCCCCCATCGAAATGCGGCCGCCGTGGCCGGGATTCGATCCCGCGACCTCGTGCTCAGCAGCCCAACACCATAGCTACTGAGCAACCACGGCGGGTGCATCCTACGCATTACATGACCTGCCCATCTCCATTTTTTTCCGCTTAGTGTCAACTATAAAATATCGCGGCTATCCCCGTTTGCTCCCTGATCCACACCGCTCTCTTCCTGTCTCTTAACGGTAGGCCTAACATTTTTCGTTCCATCGCTCTTTGTGCGGTCCTTAACTTGTTCTCGAGCTTCTTTGTTAACCTCAAAGTTTCTGCCCCATATGTTAGCACCGGTAGAATGCAATGATTGTACACTTTTCTCTTCAACGACAGTGGTATAAGCTCCCACTCGGGATTTGGCAATGCCTGCCGTATATACATATTCATAAATATATCCAGCAAGGATGCCACAGCGAGCACCCAACCCTGCGGAAGAGGCAACGAAAGCTTCGCTTTAGAATAGTGTGACTCGCTCCCTACGATAGTCAACAACATGTCGCGTCCTCCTAAAGTGCTTCCGCGTGTTAAGAAAAAAAAAACCAAAAAAACTTTGGCTAAAGTTAGCGGAAATAAAACCAACCAATTACCATACCGACCACTGTGGGGGATCACTCATGAACTGACAGGCATTATGACGTGATAGCATATGACGAGCATCTCGAGGTGGATTAAAAGGCACGGCAGTAGAATGATTGGGAACGAGGTTTAAATCTATGGCACTTATCGAGGTCACAATGTTTCCGATGGATCATGTCGCACTCTCATGGAGCTGCATGGTCGATATCCAACACGTCAGTTCAGAGTCGTCATGAAGCTCGTTAACAAGACAATGCTGCGTGCAGCGGGTTCTCCGAGAACACCGTCGCGGAATGGCCTGCCTATACACGCCAGTGGGGCAGTCGAGAAGCGTATATAAACGCTCTGGAACTAAAGACACTTCAATACACGTATACGAGTAGTTAACGTCGTGCACGATTACGTCAGAGAAGACCACTCTGAAATAGAAAATCTGAAAAAGCAATGAAGTCCAAAAACTTGAAAGGCATAGCTATCCTAGGGATGTAGGAATACATCCTGCAGACGTCCCTCACATGATCGTTTGGCCGCACTTTCCATGGTCTGCGGACATCCCTTGCATGCCCGCGAGGGGCATGTGCTTCAATGCATAAAACAGCGTTTTCTCAAAAAGTTAACTGGAACGCCCATGCATCTCGTCGGACACTTTGAAAATTAATACCACGAAACTGGTTCAGTCCTCTGAATTCGTTCCAAGTGAATACACCTTGCGAACTCAGCGGCTATAATTCGTAGATTGAAAGATTTGCCTAAAATAATTAATTAAAAAGTTAATTAGCGGAATTATGTTAATTACTCAATTAGACGTTTTCCTTTCTCGTGGAAGTAATGGCCACCTCATCGAGTAGTTTAGATCAAAAATTAAATTAAATTATGGGGTTTTACGTGCCAAAACCAGTTCTGATTATGAGGCACGCCGTAGTGGGGGACTCCGGAAATTTGGACCACCTGGGGTTCTTTAACGTACACGGGTGTTTTCGCATTTCGCCCCCATCGAAATGCGGCCGCCGTGGCCGGGATTCGATCCCGCGACCTCGTGCTCAGCAGCCCAACACCATAGCCACTGAGCAACCACGGCGGGTAGATCAAAAATTAGAATCGTGCTATCTGCCACAGGCAATTTTTAAAAATGGTACAGCTAAAATGAAACACTCTGTATATTCGTTACACTGATATCGGCAGAAGAAAAAGCAATGACAGTATATATTTACTTTGTTATATTCAATAATTTGTTATATCCATATTTGTTATTTTGAGGCTTTACTGTACTATCACATTTTCGCGCATAAGCCCACAGCCCTGCCTTTGGGAGAGAAGGGGGGGGGGGGTAAAAAGTATTTGAAAACAGTTTCACCAAAGGCTATTCACATCACTAGCCCCGTTGACATAAATGCGACAGTGTCGCATCGCATCGCATTCATGTAAACAGCGGTAATGAGCTAGGAAGGCGCATCGCATTAGAGAGTTTTAGATTAGGGGGACGCAAGTGTAGGGGCCCGCTAGCGCTTGGGGCCGCGGTACTGCGCACGCGCAGACCGGTCTGCGCGTGCGCAGTACCGCGGCCCCAAGCGCAAGCGGGCCCCTACGCTTGCGTCCCCCTAATCTAAAACTCTCTATTAATGCGCCAGGCGAGGGTAGATTTACAGGCGCTAGTCGACTCTCGCGGAGCATGTAAACGCAAGATCGTCGACTGAGAGGGGAGAACGGAGGCGGTGGCGTCTAACAATACCTTCGATGACAACCGCGATGACTACTACTACTAAGTGGTTCATTTGGAAAGGAAAGGGGTTGGCGCTATCTTCTACCGAGAAGCAAGCGAGAGCCGAGGGGCTCCCTCTTTCCACTTTCCTTTCCCCACTCTAGTCATTCATGCGGCGCTACTAATGTGCTTCATGTAAACGGCGTCGCATCGCCTTTCCCAAATGCGCTTGGAAATGCGATGCGCCACTGTCGCATTCATGTAAACGGGGCTACTTAACCAGACCTAGTCAAGTTTGATATTAGTGAAAGTGAATGAGCACTGAATAAAAGTTTTTCTAGTAGGCCAACTGTGGCTGCATATTCTGTGAACTTGTGTTGCGGTGCGGGCATGCAGCAATAAAAGCTTGACTCGTGCAAGACCTTGCCACGGCCGCTCGATGAAACGCACGAGGAAACACCTCCTGCGTTTCATCGCGCGGCCGTGACCTTGCAATCTCTCAAAATTTCAACAACAAAAAAAAAGAAATTGTGGTTCTTGTGCAAGAGAATGTTTTCGTTTCCAATGTACAGATGTTACATTGACGCAACAGAGTTTATATCAAGTGGCTGCTCCCTTGTGCGGGCTTTTGTGCATCCCTCAAGTGCTAACATTAGTACTCCAAGTATGTATTGTTACAACCGCCTCCAGAACAGTTGCGGCGTAGACGGAGCTAAGCACGCTGTCTCGACATCCTGCGTTGTGCCTTTCTGCATGCTGTCTTGATTAATCCAAGTGCTTATACGCACAAACCCATGCGACCTTTCCTCAAGCTCCATGCATACTTCTACTTTAGTACAGGATTGACAGCAGTACTTCTTGTACCCTTGACTCCATACGCAGATGGTACACTTGAGCATATTAATTGGCGTAAAATCCTGCGTTATTTGGATTGCGCCCTCAGAAATGCCAAAAGAGTGGTTAGAATGCAAGCAGAACAACTCGCAAAAAGAAAAGCACCAAAGAAGTGCCATAGCAGACAGCGTGGCCGAGAAACAGCCCTCCATTGAATAACACAGCTAGCGCTCCTATCGCGCAAAATGAGAATGTTCTGCGCGTTTCGTGCAAGAATGTAGAAGTGGAGGGCAACATGCTGCCAGTTCATTGCAGCCAACGCGTTTTATTAGCACACAATACGCGTATACGCAATGAAACCTGCAGTTCTTCATTTTTGCGCGAAACGAACAAAGCATTCAAAAAGCGCGAACTGTGTCTTTCAACGGAGGGCTGACTCTCGGCCACAATCTCCTCCGGCACTTCTTTGGGGCTTGTCGTTTTGTGAGTTGTTCTGAAAAGCATAGATTTTTTTTAACCCCGATAACGTGTCATGTGCACTTCACTTCTTCGCTTGTACGTATTTTCTTTCTTTTATTTTTTTGAGTGAAACTGTGAAATGGGGGTTTTACGCGCCAAAACCACGATCTCATTACGAGGCACGCCTTAATGAGATCGTGACCGTAATGAGATCGTGGACTCCGGAATAATTTGGACCATCTGGGGTTCTTTGACGTGCACCTAAATCTAAGTACACTGGTGTTCTCGCATTTCGGCCCCATCGAAATGCGGCCGCCGTGGCCAGGATTTGATCCGGTGACGTCGTGCTTAGCAGCGAAGCTGTATGTGGCTAGTTTCCAGCGGATCGATGTCCGTAGACTAAAAGCGTGGGCCGATCCCGAAGATAGTGCAACACCGGGCCGACCCGCGGCGGAGGTGAAGCAGGCTTCAAGCACTCCACCAACTCGCAAAAATATAAGTTTAATGTATTGGGTCCAAATACAAGCCCTATCAAATATTTATGCTGCTCTTTACCGTAAAACACATCAGCATAAATTAATAAAGCACGCGTCACGCCAGTTTCGACGTGTATTTGCTGCCCTCGTACCGGCAACACCGGGGAGACGTCGCTCAAAGCCGTCGCTCGCATGCGGTACGGCTTGTAGGCGACGAGCGAACGCGACAGCCATCTCCATCGCGTCGCTGTCGCGCGCAAGATCGTGTGCATGCGCTACACTTTGACTCGCGTCGGCCATGTCTACGTTCGCACCATACACGTGTACGCCATCCCGCGTATTCAAACTAGTGCCTGCCAATCTGAGTGTCTTCTGTCTCCTGACGTCATGCTCTACGTAGGCTCCTTTCCTCAGTTCTGCTCTGACTGTGAAATTAGTAGGCCGCGTGTTGTACGGTCTGAAAATTACAGCGTGCCTACCAAGAACGACGGCGTGAACCGAAAATGGAATGGGCGCGGCGGCGGCGGAAGGAGACTACTGACGTTGAGCGGGCCGCGGACGCCAAGACGTGCTGCCCGCCAGGACCGCGAGGCGGGAAAAAATGCGAACCGTCCATGTGGCCCCGATCCCGCAAACTTGGAACGTTTCACCGGAGCAACGGTCAATCACCACATACACAGCTTCGCTGGTTATCCACATTCACAGAGTGGAATGACACTGAATTGGTTTTTTTTTTTTTTTTTTCCCTTGTGAAGTCCTAAACAGCTACGTAAACAAGCCATGCCACTGTGTGTGGTCTATAGCCCCGTTAGCACGATCGCCGCATTGCTTCACACGCCGCTATTTTTTATCGCAGGAACAGTAAGAACATCGCAAAAAAAAAAAAAAAAAACTGTCTTGCCATGGTCACGTGCACCGCAGTGGCACGAGAAAGTTCGAACTATTTTAAGGGTCAAGATATTACATTTGTTTATTTAAGTAAGTGATCGCTTCTACCTTAATAGTAATAGCCTCCGGCAAATCAGCGTTTCTTTCCATCGAGAAGCCATGCTTATGGCATCCTGCGTCCAGCAGTGGGCATTCCACGCATGATCCTATGTAATACTCTAATTTCACTTTCTTTCTGTCGCAGAAAATCAAAATAGCAAACTGCCACAATTCACTTACAAGGCAAAATTAATTCTTCGTAATGTGCTCAGAACCAGATATTAAAAAGGGGGGCTCAGGCGCAGATAATGTTGTTGCATGGTGTAACCACTAAGCGCGACAGTCACACAGTTATGGCTGCAGTCACGCAGGCTAAGATGACATGCACCCTACGATACAATTTCAGTGCTTAAAATATTACTGCAAGGGTCTTTTTTTTTTTCTATTGCTGGGTGATCATCAAGCCACTTGGTGTTTCGTGGTATCCCAAAGATTGCGGAATCACCAACACAGAACAACAAAAGGTCGCCAAACCGCAGACACTCACGTCTTGCTGCGACCATTTGCCTGTGACGACGTAAAATGCCTTGTGCTGCAAACGCAAAGCGGAGACAAAAGCGAAAGGATTTCGGCAAACGGAGGGTGCGAATATCGCATATCGCGCGCTCGACACGTACGGTGACTAATCTTATCACAGCGCAACAAATATCCGAGGAGAGCTTGGTCCAAAACACACGCACGTCTCTGTCCACAAACAGGGAAAGGTGGAAACACACAATGACACCGTCTCCGACACAGATATGGTAATTTGGGCCCTTTGGTATTCCAGAAGGGTGTCTGCGTCCGGTTCGCTCCTTCCCCCGAAGTGGGAGGGAGAAGGCACAAAGGTCCTCGACGGGAGAGAAAGGACCACGGGGTCGTTTGAAGGAATGTCACTTTGCAAATTGTCCAAACCCGTTCGGCGGTGTCGGACTGGTCGCCTTGAACCACCGCAGTTGGAACTGGCTTTGACGAGGACGTTTGACTAGCTCGTTTATCGCGTTCACAGTGAGCGGTAGTTGCTAGCAAACGACGCGCCGAGTCATCCTCATTATGCATGGTCCAGCCAGTGTCCGCCAGGCGGCGACTCTGCTCGATCTCGCTTAAGGCTCAGCCTTAATCTCGCTGTCATATTCGAGGATCCGACGTCGTAACACGGGCTTGCAGCTGCGAGTTTGTGGCTGGTTGTGCGACACTCGGTGAGTAAAGCATGTTTTGTCAGTTGTGCGTTTGATCTGTCTTGCTTCACGCTGCCGGCAGGAAACAGCTCTTCAACACATTTAACTTAATTAAATGAATGGCTGCTTGTATAGAGGAGAAAATAGTTCCGTGCAGCAGAGCCAAGGCTACGTGACCATCGAGCGCAGATTGTTGACCATCGAGCGCAGATCGGGCTGCGATCTTTTAGGTGATTTTGCTTCGTTTTGGAGCGAAAGCTCTACTACGCCATGTCTCGTAAGGTCATTCATGGCGTCGCAATGTTGCAATGACGTTGAGCCGCCGGAGAGCGACCAATGCCGCCGAGCGCGAGCAACGAGCCGCCGAGCGCACGTGTGCTGAGATTCTGCACGCAAGGCGAGAACACTGCGTCCGTAACTTATAAAACATTAATAAAGGCTAAAATTTCACTTGGACGCGATGAGTCGCCAAATACGACTAACGTAGCGTTGCACCACGTGGCGGTGGTGGTGAATTCTTTATTTCGCCCAAAAAGAGGGGACCAGTCCAGAGACCGGTTTCGCTGGCTTAGAGGAGGTCGGCGGGGATCCCTTGGGATTCCGCGACCTCCACCGCACGCTAGATGAGCCGGCGTTGGTCTGCTGGCTCGGAGGTACGTATGAGGGACTCCCATGACTCTGGGGTGTTTCTGTTGTCGGTGTTGTAATGCGTACAAGTCCACGCCATGTGTATGAGAGTGGCCGGAGCTGAGCAGTGTTTGCACCTAGGCGTAATTTATTGCGGAAAGATTTTACTGTATAAAAGGGCGTGTGGGAAGCTGCCTGTTTGTAGTTTGCGCCATTGGACGGCCTCGCGCCTTGTTAGATCACGGTGTGCGGGAGGATATATGCATCTTCCGAGTCGGTAGTACTGGAGGATGTCCGTGTAAGTGGTGAGTAGAGAATTGTGCGAAATAGTGGTGTCAGGGGAATCGGGGCGCTGGATCCTACACTCGGCTCGGCAGCTAAGATCTCGAACAAGTGTATGCACCTGGACGTTTCCGCTGAGCGACTCGTGGGCTGGAGCCCACAGGAGTAAGCGGGATGTGGAGGAGGGGGGAGTAGAAAGTACTCCCCCCTCCTCGAGATACGGCCGGCATCATTGTTGCGGATCGCCTGTTGAGAATCACTTATGACAACTCTGGTAATAGGATCAGTTAGCGCAAGCGCAATGGCAACCTCCTCTGCTGCGGTCACTGTTTCTGCGTTGCGAATGCTGCAGGCTGTGTACCAGCTACGGTGCGGGGCGAGGGCTGCCTCCACCATCGCTGGTTTCGAGGGGTGGTAAGAGGCGTCCGTACACGTGACATCCGGACGTCCGCTGAAGCGTTTCTCGAATTGACGTGCACGATCGGGCCGTCTCTCGGTGTGGTGTTCCGGATGCATCCGTTTGGGAATGGGAGGTGATGCGGAGATTTTGACGATATTCCGGTGTAAGGTCAATATAATTGGGGGCCGCCCTCGTTGGTGAGATCCCAACTTGCTGCAGTACCGCGCGGCCAGCGTGTGTGAGTGACAACCGCTCGTATTGCGCGGTGAGGGTAGCTTCGATCAGTTCGCTCACGGTGTTAGATATACATGGCTTGCACGTGACGTCACGTCCGCCCGCGCCGCTGCGTCCGCGCCATGCCGGAGCACCGCGCGCGACGCCTTCGCATCTGATCGCGTGCGCTTATGCGGTCTCACTGTGTTTTCTAAGCGGATTTCACCGCTCCTCGCGAGAAATGCCACCCGTTTACAGTAGGCCTGCGTTTAACGAGGCATTTTACGCAGGACTGATCGGTTCAGCGCGTGCACGATATCAAGAAAAAGTGAAACTGTGCGAGCGATGTGGACCCGTACACGTTGCGACTGAGTGCGGATACGACGATGGACGTTAGCGCTTTCCCCGATGTCTGGCACGGATGCATTGTAAACTGCCTAGTTTTCTCTTCAAGCTTCGCGACACTGGAGGAAATGAAGGCTTATAAATCGCTTGAATCCCACAACTACTTCACAAGCGGTTGGGTGAAAACACTGTCGGCGAAGCGGCTGCAAGGAGAAAAGGTGCTCCTACTAGGAGATGTAGGCTGCAGCCCCCGTTTTCCATGCCGCATTTTGTTTATTCCAGAGGCATTCCCTGGTTAGTCAGTGGTGCGTGCAGGAGACACGCAAGATTGGAGCTTGGTGCAGAGAAGAAACGAACTGATACTGTCCATTTAACAATCACGCAAAAGCGGAGTTTATGTGCTCGGGTCTGAAAATTTTCAAACAGGATATGCAGCTTGCGCGAGTGTTTTGTGGCTGGGAGAATGATGTGCGTACTTTCCATGCTTTATTTGGATCGATATTTCTGCATTGTTTACATGTATGTTTTGATTTCAACATTTTTCAACGCTGTGTCTGTGTATGTGCGGTCGTCGTCGTAGCGGTTTTCGGGTGGCGTTGCGCCGACTCCAATAGCTCTTGCCGGTGCAGCGGTCACCGCGTCGACCTCGGGAGTCGTTCGTTTAAACCATCGCCTTGCAGCACGCTCGTAGCGCGCAGTGCCTTCATTATTTGCTTTGTAGCCTAGCAAAAGCGTTGGCGCCCAGTCCGGGTTCGTTTCTTCACAGAGCTTGGACGGTCTTCCTACAAATGCAAACAAATGTGATTCTAGTGCAGCGTTAAGTGCGCATTATGTAATATTGCGCAGGCTTAGCTGTTACGAAGTGGGCGCCGCACACTCGAATGTTTGAGAGATCGCCCTTGAGATCAGCACGCTTGATACGCGCAAGCCACAGGCTGCGCCGCTTCGAGATAAGTGCTTTCGTTCGTTCGTCTTGCTATTCCACAACCTTCGGAAGCCGAAAAAGGTTCGTGTTTGCCGACTCCTTCCTCGAGCTGCTTTTACTGCGGTTGCAACACCCAACAACCGCGCAAATAGCCATTGCAAAACAGTGCCATTCGCATACGACTAACAGCGTGGTCCCATATGGTGGTGCTCCGGGTGCTCCGGTATGGCGGAAACCTAACCCAGCATTGGCGGAAGTGACGTCAGTGCAAGCCATGTATACCGAGAGCCATAAGCTTGCGAGTAGCTGTGGACATGGGAAGACTCAGGGCCGTCTTGTATGCTTTTCGAAGTGACGCCTCTAGCCGTTCGCTTTCGGCACGGATGACACGTAAGTTAGGTGCAGAGTAGGTGATGCGGGAGCAGATAGGTGATGCGGGAGCAGGCTTGGACGAGGCGCAGGAGGTTGGACTCTCGCATACCTCGGTGCTTGTTGGAGACTCGCATGAGAAGAAGTCCGATCTGTACCACCGACTGGTCGATGCGTTGGAGCGATATATTGTTGCTGCCGTTTGCCTGTAGGTGTAGGCCCAGAATCCTGATGTGATCTGTACGAGGGATGGGGTTTCCTTGCACCTGGAGGTTGATCTCAGGAAGTATCTATGGTGGGCGTCGTCCTGGGGACGGAATGATTATTTACCCTGACTTAGTAGCCGAGCAGCTGAGGCCAGCTGTATCCAGATAGTCTCCGACCCGATCGATGGTGGTCTGGATCTCTTCGATCTGGCCGTCACTGCCGTGTGTGATCCAAAGAGTAAGATCGTCAGTATAAAGGCTGTGGTGTAGGTGGGGAATGTCAGCCAGAAGCAAGGGCAGGCCTATCAGTGCAACGTTGAAAAGCAGCGGCGAGAGCACGGAGCCTTGCGGCGACATTTCTTTGCGGCGTGCCGCGGTTGCCAGGAGAGATGGTGGAGCACGTCGAACAGTCTTCGGAGATGCTCCCGCCGCTGCAGCGCTCACCGCTAGCAGACAACAGGGTGCGGAAGGACACATTTAAGATGTGTTCGCGCTCCTGGTTGATCGAAGAGGCTTGTACCTTCCACAGTGCTGCACGGAACTACTGAAGCAGAGTATAGGAGAGCACACGGACTTTCATTCATGCGTTCGAGCGATGGTTTATTTTATGGCGAATTCGACAAATCACACCGAGGCGCCGTGGTACATTACGATTGGATGAAACGACGCGTCAGGGCTCCCCGGTGCGATTTGTCGAGGATGCCACTATACATTCGTCTATACCGTATTTGAAGTTCCCGCTATACAGAAGGGCAGAAGAAAACGAACGCAGCCAAGCGAGGTCGAACCACAGCCGTAGATCTATCCAAAGCCGCTGTCAATGCCACTGTACGTGTGCTGCCATCTGCGTGAAGCGTAAAGGAAGTTTCGCCGGAAAACAGCTACGCTCGGTCAGCTCTCTCACTCTCCGATCCACGACGTTTCCGTTGCAGTGTTCTCAGCTGACGTGTGTTAAAATGAGTGGGTGATACCGCCCGTCTGTCGTCCAGCATGTGTTTATAAACATTGTTCGATTATCCACCCGCCGAAAGCTGTTGCTACCGGTACGTACTCGCTGTTCTGTGTGTTCGCTTTTCTAAACATTTGCCATGTATTCCCCGGCTGTGATGACCCAGTTTTCGGCCCACTGGTTCGCGGACATGTCTTGTTTTCTCGGGACTTGGGAAGACGCGCGAGTCCTACTGATTACGCTCACGCGAACGCATATTCTCAAGGGCGTCAATTAACCGACCAGTTGAGGGCACGGCCCATGTTTGTATGACTATTGGAGCCTTCTTGGTCGCGACGGCTGGCTGTTCCGTGTCGGGACGGCCCGAGACGCCTTGCGAAACCAGAAAGACCGTCACACTTGGGCGAGCGGGTGATTGCAACCAGTTTCGACGGTTTGATATCCCACGACACACTACTCGTACAGAGCGGTCATACGGTTTAGGATCCTGGTTATTCGTTAGTGCAAGGTCTTCTCGTGGAAACTGGTTGTGGTCTCGCGATTTCGCGGTGACAAGACGCAGTGACGCGACACCGCTTCCCGTGTCACTATGTATTCCCCTACGAAGTTCCGTGCTGATGCTGAGACGAGATAATAAACTGAATGCATGAGGACTCAGAATATTTTACCCTCGCTCTGCTTTGTAACCGCTTTTTTTTTTTTTTCGGTTCCTGACGGGACTTGGATTTTGTGTGCGTGCGTCTGGTAAGTTAATTTCTACATCCTGAGGGGCTGTAGTGTTCAATGAAGAAGATACGTAGGCGTAGCACGGACGTAGTAGACCATCCCGGGAACGAATGGCAGTGTGAGCGGTAGCTGTATAAAGGGCAGCAATAAAGAAACAACGAAAAAGTAAAGCAGGAATCACGCGCGGTTGTGGAGAGAAAAGCAAATTGAGGAGGTAAAAAAAAAAAAAAAAAAAAGCGTGCCGTCGCCTCAAAGCAGCTGAGTGCACAAGCCGACAGGTGTTTGAGGCTCTGAGCGCTACGTCAGCTTAGCAGCGGCGTACGCGCACATTCCGAGGTGGGCCTTCTATTCGTCTGAAAGCGGCAGCAAACTCGACCCAAGGCCCGCACGAAACGGCTCCCGGAGTAAGTAGAGATCAGGCTTTCGTCGGTTCGTAAACTGCGATTCGCCGGATTGAAGCGGTGCCTTTAGCACCGAGTACCGCGAACGGCTGTGACAGGTTTTGTTGTTTATATGGCCGGAATGTCGCGACCTTCCGCTTTCTTTGCAAAACACAGCATTCGCGCTCCCGCTAGCATATGCTCGGCGTTTTCAAGTAAAATTCGCTACTGGCTATTGCGCTTGTTACGCGAGCGGCGCTTGTTTTCAGTTTCGGTTGATCGATCACTGTGATATCGCTGCGTTGCGCATTACTGTTCTCCAATTCTTTTTTAACCCTAAAACGAAACTAGGAGGTGATAGGAAATGCGCTATAAGATGTTACGGTCGAAAAAAAATTATAACGTATACTGCGTACGGCGGTAAAACAATTTCCGTGCAGCACACAGTTTTTGCCGATGTGCCCACTGGTAAATAAATAGCACCGCAGATTTGTTTTCAGAAGATGTTGCAGTAACGTTAATACTTTGTTAAAAAACATTGTAGATTTACTTTGTTATATCCAATAATTTGTTATATCCATATTTGTTATGTTGACGTTTTACTGTACTAATCAGTTTTACGCAGCCCTGGCTTGGGGGCTAAAAAGTATTTGAAAACAATTTCACCAAAGTCTATTTAAATCCTTGTGTGGGCTTTTGTGTAGCCCTCAAGTGATAATATTAGTTCTCCAAGTATGTATTGTTGCAACCACCTCCAGAACACTTACGGCATAAATGGAGCTAAGCACGAAGCTAAGATTTCTCCACATCCTGCGCTGTGCCTTGTTGCATGCAGTCTTGATTAATCCAAGTGCTTACGCACAGATCCATATGACCTTTCCTTAAGCTGCAGTGCATACTACTTCTACTTTAACACAGGATTGTCAGCAGTACTTCTTGTACTCTTGACCCCATACACAGACTAAACACTTAAGAATGTGAATGCATTTGATTTGCATAGTGCTGCCTAGATTAAACTGATACAGCAAGCACTCGCGAGCACACTCATCTCTCCTTACCCTTAAGGCTGTTCTGCAGAAAGGCCAGCAACCGAAATTAACACTTCATCAAACAGCTGCGTCATTGAGGTATACGGAGATATTGAATGCCTGCTGTTGCCCCTTCTCTGTAAACAGAATGCGTGGATGCCACGTCTACAGTTCATTTCCTTGTGAACAGTTCATTGCTCATATAGTTTGACGTCAATCAGAAGTGGCCATTATGAATTCATAAGCTTTCGTTAAGCCTGGCTTTGTGCTTAGTAGAGACAGCCATTGTGCCTTGTTAGTGCTTTCAACGACTCTTTCAAACATACGTGAGTTAAAGGAAATTTTGAGAAGCTTAAAGTCGCAGGATTTTTACTAAGCAGAATGCTCCTGCTGTTAGTGCTGCTGGTAGCACGGTGATAGTATTGCTGTGAAGCATAATTGGACTGGACATTTCTGTTGTTTGTTGCATGCTTGATTATATTAGGGGTGCTATCTGTCCGGCTGGGCAATAAGTTTGCACATTACCGTGCTTCCTTGATCTGCTTGCTAAAATATGTTCACATCACAAGTGAACAAACAGCTCTTGTTTTCCATGATAGAAAGAAGTGCATGGCCAAATCGTTCAAATAGCTGGTTTCAAGAGCGCATACTACAGCAGATTCCCAGTATGCTCAACCTGTACATTTCAACCTTTCTGCACAAACTGAAGTGATTCTGTTGAAGCAATAGCATTCTGATGATTCAGGTGCCAGAAACGACTATGCTGAGATGTGAGAACTAGCAAGGAAAGAGTCAGTTCGGAATCACTGCATTTGAGGAACCATTGCAGTTATGGACGTTGCAGTCCGGCAAGTTCAAGACTGAAGACCGGTAGTGCTTTAGCCATGCAGTGAGAAAAGACTAGAGCTGTGTTGGCAAGAAAGCAACACAGATTAGCTCTTGCAAGACAGTGCTGATAGTGACAAGTAGTCACTGTTTAATGTGTTGAACAGGAAGAAAATAAAATGCACTTTTACTATAAATGTGAGAAAGTGAGATAAGAGTGTAATCCTAGAACAAGCAGGTGGTGTTATCTTTATTGTCATGGTTGCAGCCTATGCTTTAGCATTATGTGAATCATATAAAAGCATTTAGCACAAACTATGCAAGTGTAAGTCTGGCTGGCTAAAGTCTAACTTAAGCCTTATTGGCCCTGTCACGCTGGTAAACTGGTTCCATGCTGCTTGTTGATCTTTAATTGCTTAGGGAATTATTGCGATAGTAATTATATGGACACTCCAAAGCGGATTTCTGCCGTCGGCGTCGCCGTGAGGTTTCGTATGACGTCAACGGCAATGAAATCGTTGCCGCGCTCCGGACGCTGTAGGTGCGAGTGAAAGGGCGCGAGGGACGCATGCTTTCACAGGGAGCGAACGCACGTCGAAGAGCAAACGCGCTTTCTGCACCGTGCTCCCTTAAGGGCTGCAGAAGTAGGCGTCTCTTTCCTCCTTTCCATATATAGAGAGCAAACGCGACTTTTTTCCATCGCGCAAAAGGCTGTAGGGTACGAGAGGGAGGGGAGGCGACGTTTAGCTGCGGCACCAAATGCATATTTATATAAAAACGCCGCGTGCGTTCAGTGCGAACGCGGGCAGAACGCTGACGGCGTCGACAACAGTTCTGCGCGTTGCTGGTTTATACAGCTGATAAAACTACTATCCTTACTCCGTATAGCTCTCTACTAATTTGCTATCGCAATTGATGCTTCGCCTTTCGGGTGAAACTGCGCCAATTTTTTTCTTTTTCTTTCTTTAAATTTAAGCAAGGTAACTGAAATAAGACGTACGCAATCAACCTAAGTGAGATTTTAGTTTTAATTGAATCTCATGCCCAGCAGTGCTGAATGCCATAAAGAGTGTCTGGAAGCATGTCTATTATGATTGATCAAGTGTCTGCATTCTTCCTGCAAAACTATATATATATATAAGAGCTAGTACTGAGCATTGTTTATGAGTGCCTTACTTGATAAACATGAGGCAATTTTTCTCTGAATGGCCTGAGCTAGCCTTTTGTTCTGAATGAGTGGATCGTGCATAAAACTAGAGCTTGCTAAGTGAAAAGGTATGAACTCCTATACAATAGCCTAGCCAGTGTGTGTGTGATGGATGTTTTTTTCCTTTTATGCTTTCGGCTTTCTTGAAAAGAGCAGCTTTCAAGCATGAACCATTAACCCCTTAGCCCGAGCTGCACTCATCTTTTCAGTTTGTACCAATATTGCCAAGGGCAAACCCTACTTGTGCATGCTTTGCATTGCTCTGCGGTGACGAGTCATGCACATCAGCTCGTTTCAATGATTACTGCTGGCTTTGGGCACTCTTGCATGTCATTTTCTGGTTTACATTTGTATCGCTATAATGAGTGTAGAGAACATTATTGCTGACTTTTATTTACTTTTGAGAACAGCTATCTGCTGATGTAATAACTACGTTTTCGAAATCAGACACGCCTTCACCAGATTACAATGCTGTTATAAAACTCGTCATTTTGCTGTTTGAACATGTGACTGTACGTTTCCATTGAATACCAGGGAAGTAATATGTATTCATTTAATAACATTGCAAGCAAGAAATTGACAAAGCAAAAAAGAAATAAAAGAAAGAAATGGGGAGATTTCATGTTATTTTCCCGGACAGAACTTGGGTTCAAGGCCATCTGCGACAATTTTGCTGGTAATTGTTCAATTTCCTTATTAGCAGCCTTTAAATGGCACCTATGCAAACGACGCATGCACCTGGCGGTTAGCGGACATGGTGCAAATTGCAGACCATGGCCTCAAAGATTTTTCAGTGTGTCGCGGGGGTAGCCCAATCGCGGATGTCTTGCTGGGGAGCCATGCTGGTTCTTAATGTTCCAACTTGTGCTACATTTCTGATGAGAAGTAATGGCAGTGTTTTTTACAGTATCTGTACGAAAAATGTCCATTTTTTGTAAGCTTTTTGTGATGCAGTCGTCACTTGTATTCCAAACATTAATTTTGCACAGAAATGGCTCTGTTACCTACATTATCTGAAACCAGGCATTCTACGCGGTCCAAAATTTTGTTGCAGTTGGTCTTTTAACAAGCAGAAGTTGCCGCCTTTAGCTACAGGGGTGAGTTAGATTACCTACACTCCAGTTGTATTGTAAAATTTCTTGGCTTTTAATTAGAGGTCACTGCCTCTGCTGCCCTGGCTGTGCAGGTTTTAACGTGCTACGTCAGGTCAGTTGCAGCTGCATTGAGAAGCATGATGGCTGCCCCAGTTGTGATTTGCACTAAATAAGAGCAATGCTGTGCAGTAATTTTAATTTTTCAGGTCTGAGAAGCATGTCTGGCATTGATATTTTTAGCAGGTTTGGTGCACAGTGTGGGAAAAGGCTTCTCATAAATGAATGCTTTTGAATTTTTTATGTGTTTCATTGAAAAAAAAAAAAAAAAAACAAGTTTCGGCCACCTAGAAGCTGACCAAATGTACATGATCTGTTTCCCTTGAAGATCTTGCTTGTTGACAGCTGGACAAACTTTGTTGAAAAGCTGGATGTCAAATACAGACCTGTTCCTGATAATCCTTTTTTTTTTCCCTGAAGAATGGATGGCATGGATTCCTCATCAAGAGTGCAGATAATCTTTAGTCACCCTTGCAATTGAGAGTAGTATACCAGCTAAGAACATATGTTTAACATACCAAGCAGCTCACAACGGATTTAATTTACAGCAACTTCAGCGCAGTGTGAAGTTATGCACAAGCCTGTCTGTGACTAGCCTATCCAGACTATCTGGCTTTTGCTGCCCAGACATGAACATGTCTCTCTATGCACTCTGTAGCACTGTTTTAAAAGCTTATGGTGTGCCACATTCCAGTCAAACTTTTGTTAGTTCGGTGTAGCACAGCTTGAAAGAGTAGTTCATCTTGGGCTGCTTAGGATTGAGTAAGATGAAGTAGACAAGTTTGAAACATGTTATCTAGTTTGGGCAAACAGCTTATGCTGGCTGTAGGCAAAGATAATGTAAGAAATGTAAGAAAGGCAGATAATATAAGATTAAGAGAGAATCTATAGTGCCCCTGGTTGCACATGACTGCGTGCAAAGGCTAGGGTAGCGTGCATCATGATAATGAAATCGCAACTTCGCTCTAACCGCTGGCTCAGATTTCGTGTCGGTGTCCCTTGTCGTCGTACACAACTGCAGCACTAAAACAGCAAAGGTTAGGTTAACTTGACACAGTGCTTTAGCTTTGTTTTTGTTTTTTCGCAGCATTGTGTTGGATAAGGGAACTGCTGACTGCTTTGAGCAGATGTGCTGCAAAACGCTGGTGCTGCTAAGTAGTGTACCGTTATTTAAAATTTTTTTAAGCAGATGTCACATGCTCAGCAAGGATGCAGAGTATGTTAAGTTCATCTGCAAGAGGCTGCTACTGTATTTACAAGTGATGCCCTGTTGAAATGTGGTTTCATTCAGAATGGTGTGTTGTGGCTTGTGGTCATGAGGGCATATATTTTGTAGTGAAGCATTGATTCCATTCTAGACACTATTTCTATTGGACATTATTTGAATAGATCACCGTATCTGCTATTCAGGCAGCAGTGTAGGTATGAGTGACTCATTTGTCTGATTGCATTTGCAATAATAAGTATTGGATGCTGGTTCTGTGAAAAAGGTCCTTATGAGAACTCCTTTGAACGAACACAATGTAAGCACAGTATTTATTACACATCTGTTTATTTACACTTTAAGTGATTGCCAGTATTGTGCTTATTTACTTGTAAATTTCTCATGTTAGCTTTGTATCACACATAAATAAATGTGGATATAACATGTACTGCACTTAGGTGCAACATCTATGATGTTCCGTACATGTCTGTATAGTGTTTGATTCCTTCTGTGTGTTTATGTAAGTGCATAACCTTTAAAATACTGGCTCCAGATTAAGTGGCAAGACAAAGTTCTATTCCTCACAAACAGTTTTTTTTTTCCCTCTTTCAGGTAGCAGGTTGCAGATCGCACCGAACCAAAGTCCCTATTTGACGCCAGTGCCACCAAGGTATCTGCAAGCATGGACGACGGATTCGATCCGTGCGAGTGCATCTTCAGCCACGAGGCTGCCATGCAGCGACTCATCTCGTTGGTGAGTGACGCAACTCGCATGGTGCGAAAGTGTTGATGTAAAGCTGTAGACTTTGTATCCATTTTACTGCAATACCAGTTATCCATATGGACGCACAAGGTGCATTGTCACAGTCGTCGCCATGCTGTCTCACAGCATCAACAATGCATTGGAAGGCCTCCCGAGACAGAAGTGATGCACACAGTGCGTTTGGCTGCAAGAATGACCTAGCCAAGTAGGACACACTGTCACGCTTCGCTCATTCGGCTCTGCAGGAGAGACAGGGCAGTGTTCTGCCTTCAGCTGCTGGCATGAGTTTTGTGCACACACACCATGGTGGATACACTGGTTTGAGTTTCGGAATGGACAGCAAATGTGAACTGAAAGCTATCTACCATCTTCATTAGGCGCTGACAAATATTGATGGGTTACTGTCGGTTTTGTTTCGTGCGCCATCGAGGTGTGATGCCTGCAATGCCACCAATGATGCTTCTTATCACGCCAGCGTTTTGAGATGCCTGGTAGTGGCCAGGGTGCTGTATACGCTGTGCGGCAGCAGTTGACCTCACATGCTGGGTCATGCCAAGATGATGTCCGCGCGTATTGTTAGAACACCGTTCGAAGAGCTTGAGTGCAATTCTAAGCCGAAACCTCGTTATCGCTTTCTGTGCTTCGCCTTCCGAGCAAAACAGCCGCCTTTTTTTTTTTTTTTTTGCAGTCTCATTCTGTGCTGAAACATTCAAAGGTGATAGAGCAATGACAAGCCAACTGTGATAGGGCAGATTTCTTTACACACTACATCGGCTCATTACAGACAGTGAAGCAGCTTTAATGCCCTAATAGTAGCAGCTCTTAAATCTTCAACCTGCCTGTTGGGCCTGATGTAATGCCTGTCAAAGCCACATTCATTCATTAAAATACTGTCAGTTTTTCAAGCTCCCTTATGGCTTAGTACATCAATTGCACCACGCCCTTTTCTAACTGGCATTCATCTGTATGCAGTCATTCTCTGTAGGATTCCTACGCTTTTCTAGCATTGACAAATGTTTATCCTCATTACTTACCATGGTGCAACTTAATGTTATGCTGTCTTGGAGTAAAATGACCTGGTTTTATTTTCCGACTGGCTCTTGGATCAATGAAATATGTGCGGAAGGGGCACATTAGAGGACCTTCTAAGTTGTGCACAACATGAGATTACTGCACTTATCAAAGGACCATGCTATGCAGTTAAAAATTGTTTTGAGCTAACTAGATTTTGTGCAAAGGCAAATGGCAACATTGTTTTGCAGCTTGTTCATTAAAGGGCCCCTCACCAGGCCACATAGAAAATTTAGGTCCTCTGGGAGCGTTCTACCGCAAGAATATTTCTAACTGGTTAATTAATAACCGAGATAACTATTTCAGTGTCTCGAACCCATGATTTCAGGAGGCATGCTTCACTGCCAATATAGACACTCTCTCCACTTGCGCCATCTAGCCTCTGCAAGCAAAATTCCTTCCCTGCGTTCTCCCATACTCGAGCTCGAGGGATCGTGCGAAGCATGCATCACAAGCCCTGCCTTTTTTTGTTTTTCTTCGCTTTTCTGCAGCGCGGTGCACTTTCGCTGACGGCATTGTGCACGAGCTTCTACGACATTTAATGTTAGCTAGCATGGGGCTGTATTGTCTAGGAAGATCTATAAGCGGTATCTGATGAACTGTTTCCTGACACTATACTGAGTAGCACCATGTTAAAGTACTACAATGGCTATAAAGCTTATCATGGTTTATATGTTAGTGTGTTTAATGGCACAGGCCTTCTTTCCACGTCTTTTCTTTTTCTTCCTTCAATGCAATTTTTTTAGTGTACAAATGGAAGCTAGTCTTGCTACCAAATGTGCTGTTTTCATGCCTTTATTGTGCTTATTCTGTGCAGGCTACACTTTTTCTCTTTTAACCACATGTCATTACAAGCCTGAACAGAACTTGGTATACATCTAGTTGTTGCACGGTTGGAGATAATAAACTATCAAGAAAGGAAAACAAATGCTGGAACAAACCGTCTTTTGCCTTATGATAGTGCTTTGCTCTGTAGTAGGCCTACTGCAGTTAAGACCAAATTGTGGGCACCATTAATAGATTTGCTTTTGCCAAACAAAGCTATGCTTTGCAGACAGTATTAAGTGCAAAACAGTACAAAAACAGAGATGCAGACGACACAAAGTGTCTCTGCTTCGATACCTTTTCTCATCTTAATTCTTGCCCTTGGGACATTCTTTTTTGCACAGTTCTACAAGTATGCTTCATTAGGGTGTTCACGACTTGCCCTTCTTTCTGTGCTTTGCAGCTGCGAAGCTCCCAGTCCGCCTGCACGGACTCTGAATGTTTCCAAGAGAGTAAGTGGCCTTGTTCTTTCATTCTTCTCTTTTCACATTTTTTTTTTCTTTGAACGGATGCTTAAGACGTTTCTATATTCAGCTAAGACTCAAAAACAGCTCGGGGACACGGTCGTCTTTAAAGTTTGTTTTTATTACTAACTGGTATGCTGAAAACAGTGTACGTGAACTAAGTAACTACCTCCCCATGTTTGCTATGAAAAAAGTTGGTTTTCTTGCCCTCAACACAAAGATAGTGTAGCATCGCATGTTAGTTTGGAATGTTGATGACGCATCCTGGATTTTCATGTCAACTCGCTGTATTTGAAGTGCTCTTGATGGCTTCTTTTCGTCTGTGACGACACAATGGTCTAAATGGAATTTCTGTAAATTCTCTCGAAAGCAGAGGTCAGTAACATGATTAAACCACTTTCATGCAGTATGTACATAACAGTATGTCTAATATGTGTACATGTGTACATAACACGCATGCATGCAGGAAAGCTATGAACCACGACACACGCACAAACCTTGCCTTTTCAGCAGTGAACACTAACATTTCACATGAAGTACAAGGGTTCTCGGGAGAATATTGCAGGCTACCCATTTGCTCCCTAAAAAGCAAACACAGAGTCCTTGCAATTTTGTTAAGATATTACGTGCATTTAAAAATTTTGTCCGAAAACGAGTGTAATATGAAAAAAAAAAGAAGCTATTTGTAATTGCCACAGATGTCAGTTTACCAGACTAGTGAGTAAATTGCTTCCAGTATTTATAACATCAAATGCCCTGCAGTTGCGCACCATGCTGGCACAGCATGGTACGCATGGGAAAACTTACTTGCCTATGTTTCACCGGCTTAGCTCCCTTGCACCACTCGATATGGAGGCTGACAAGGAGACGTTCATGCATACAGTAGGGCTGCCATTAATAAATTTCTAGGCACTGCCGAATGCGAGGTGCTGTTGCATTACTTGTTACAAGGTGTTTGGGTCTTTGCTAGCGGGCAGCGATGCAGGATTCCATGGGCATCTCTTTGTGCCGTAGCCTGTTATGTGGTTTGAAACAGTGAGACTTGTCGCAGCACTTAACGTTTATGTCGGTGCACCACCAAAGACGGTGCATATGGGAAAGAGCCTTTGCAGGGTTTTGTGTGGAGCTCCTGATCAATATGCTGTGTGAAAGTAAAGTCGGACCTCATTATAGCAAAGATGCATTCGACACGAGAGTGCCTGCGTTATTTCCAATATTCGTTCTTTCATTACATGCTGAAATTGGTAAGAAACGTTTTTAGATTTACTTCATTATGTTCAGGTTAGAACATACTGGTGCTGCATCTTGTCTATTTTCGGTTTTTGAGGCATCACACCCATACCAGTGTCAGTAAAAATTCCATCACATGATGTCACTGAACTTCGCAGCATTCAGCAAAAATAAAGGATATCAGCCATCTCCTTTGTTTCTGCAATCTGTAGATAACAAGGCTATGGACCAGCTAACAGTAATGGCCTATGCAATGTAATGTGGGATGTGCATCATAAATATTAATTCACTTTGCGCATCCCATTAAAGATGTCCTTACATAGATACAGAATATAGCAAGCATGAGAAGTGCAATGGGCATGTTGTGCTGTATCGACAGTTTCAGGGAAGGATTTCATTATAACTAAATTTTAAAGTACTTCTCAAAAACATTGCCGCATTTCGATGGAGGCGAAATGCAAAAACGCCCGTGTGCTTGCGTTGTGTGCACGTTAAAGAACCCCAGGTGGTCCAAATTAATCCGGAGCCCTCCACTACGGTGTGCCTCATAATCAGAACTGGTTTTGGCACGTAAAACCCCAGAAAGAAGATGTACGTAGTAGAGATAAAGTCTTAGACTTGCCTTTTTTTTCTTTTTACTTTGCATCGGCTGGCATCGAATATTGCAGCATAATTATTATTTATTTATTAAAATGCTCAGATCATGCTTATAATTACTTTAAGGAACATGTTGCACTTAGATTTGTGGCTAAACGTTTTGGCAGTAGTGCTGTTAAACGGGCTAGGTGGTTGCCAGATTCTTGATTTGCATTACCAGAGCGATAGAAAAGCGCAATCTTACCAGCGTTTGCGGTGTCTACGTGACTCCTCTTTGTGTCCCATCTCTATCATGCTAGTAACACGAATAAAAAACGGTTTGGCATTCACATTGCACATTAATATGGCTCTGCCATGCCTTACCAGGCATATTTTGGGTTTGCTTTACCCCAGGAAGTATTTTTTTAATAATTTTGATGTGGGCTGCCATAAAAACAGGAGCAAGATGATGTGGGCGCGGTAAAAAAAAAAAAAAAACTTTAAAAAAGGAATGTAATCCCACATCATGCAGGGTCCAAGAATGCATGTGTGTGTGTGTTTATGCCTGCAGTGCCAGCGATGCAGCAGGCTGCCGGTGGCTCTGGCTTCTTTCTGGTCATGGTAGGGTGGATGGTGCTGGCCATGGTGCTCTACTACTTGCGCCCAAACTCACTGCGAAACCGTGATAACGGCAAGCCCGACAGACAGGTGGGTGCAGCTGATAAGGCTCCAGGAAAAAGGCTTTGCGGTGATTGGGCATGCTTTGGTAGGCAGGGGCGGGTGCAGGTACAAAACATTCAAGAGAGCAGAGACAAGCACGTCAGCCGATTGCCCATTTAACCTTTTATGGACAAGTGCTGCCTACAGGCAACACTCAAGAAGAAAAAAAAAAAAGATCTTGCTTGATGAGTTTCGAAGTACGGAGTTTCTGGATAAATGTCTTTGGGCAACACTGAATGACAAGCAGCAATTGTCATTTGTTGGATTGGAACGAGAAAAGAGAACGAGGAAAAAAGGAAGTTTGACATGCAACTATCTTTCTTTTGAAAGCACGATCAGAAGAGAGACATGGATGCAGAATCTTCAACTGTGTTAGTAACACACAGGTAATGTAAAGGAAATGCAATGTACTATCGCGCTCCGTATAAGCTACGACGCACGACCGCTTTGCCACATGCTAGCGCATTGTAGCTCTTGCTAAGCATGTTAGTGCACCCCTGTTTCACACCCAATGGGAACTGTCATTACAAGTACAAAGCCACAAGTGTTTTGAGGTGGAGCTTGCACCCAATGCAATAACGATAGATTACGAGAACATGCAAACTCGCTTAAAGGTACGCATTCTAGCCGCCTGTCTAGTCACATGCACGAGTGTAAATTCCTTCCAAACTTTGACAAATGCATCATCTTGAAAAGCTATGAACAAAGAACGCACAAGATTATTGAAGCGTTCGCTATCCAAGAGTATGGTGAGACGTGTCAGTGAACCACCTGTTTCTCTGCTTGGGAAAAAGTTATATCTCGATTGCGAATTATGTGTCATGGTCCCATGCACTTGGTGATGACCTTTCACTACACGAATAAACAGTATGGTTGCTAATCATTGCTCATCTCTGTCATCTCCTTTGTCTGGTTCTAAGTGCTGTTTCTTTGCTAAAGAAACAAGGAAGTCTGTGTTGCAACAGGTTTCCTGTTCGAACTACACTCGCAGTTCCATTCTTTTATCTCTTTCAGTTGC
The DNA here is from genome assembly GCF_013339745.2 of Dermacentor silvarum. Classification (NCBI taxonomy): domain Eukaryota; kingdom Metazoa; phylum Arthropoda; class Arachnida; order Ixodida; family Ixodidae; genus Dermacentor; species Dermacentor silvarum. The sequence continues at coordinate 169,136,504 of NC_051156.1, read as the reverse complement.
ACATAATATACTACTGGTTGAACACATCTTCATTGTTGCAAAGCTACCAGATTGAGCATGTTTCTCTTGTACTTAGACGAGAATGCTATTAATAACCTTGCTGCTTACTTTAAACTTTAGTCGAGGAGAAACCACAGTCTTTTGCTGGCATAGAGTGAAAATGCATGCCATTCGGTCAGTATCGCACCATTGATATTGTGTTCTTTAAAATACTGTGTGTCATCTGTGCAGGGTCCAAGCAACGACCCCCCCAGTGGCTCAGTCTTCTGAGGGAAGAGCCCAGCCCAGCCCCTAACAGAAAATGACCAAGCCGAAGAGCTTTAGTTGGCGGCACGGGGGAGAGGAACACTGTTGTATTAACTGTTCTGGGCTTCTTTTTCTGGGGGAACCACCACCGCCGATCACCACGCCTGTCTAGTATGTGTACATAATGTGTACATAATACGCATGCACTATGGGACACAAGAGTGAAAAAAAATGTACGCAGGAAAGCTGTGTTGTTACCAAAAGGAAAGCTGTGGACCATGGTACGCACACAATTAGACACTGCATGTGCAAGACTGTTGTTGCAAGGCCACGCGTGTATATATATACTGCACGTCTCTCGCACAGCAGGTGTTGTTTTTGTAGGATTTAACTTGGGATTGTTTTAATGGGTTATTTTTTCATTATTTTAGCTGGGAAAGGTGTGCGGGCATTTTTTTTTTTTTCACCCTTTTCTTTCTTAAATTTGGGAGTTGTTCACTTGTTGTTTTGTTGCACTAGTTTATTTTTTGTAGTGACCGGCTATACAGTGGTATGTGCTCTTTCGCCCTGTGCCCAAGATATATGTGTGAAGACAAAGGCTTGTTTTTGATCATTTGCAAAATAAAAATTGTGGCTGGATGACACCTTGGTCCAATTTTTTTCATTTTCTGCTGTACATGCGACTGCTGGTCTATGGTAAAATGCGACAGCACCATAGCCAAAGATGGCAACGGGTCTTATAATCACTACCTTGGCTTTTGAGCTGTGTATTGGTAACTGTGATCGTCTAGCCATAGAGTTTCATACAATAATCACTAGAGGGAACTGTGGCGGTACTTGCCTCCGGGAGCTACAAGCAGAGCAGTACAGCCAGCACGGGAATGATGGGCAGTGTACATTGACTTGTCTCAACTTTGTCCTTCCAGCTTTAAATGGCTTTGTGACTTTGCATTGCCATCATTTTTAAGAAAGTACAGCGTTATAAATAACTGAACAAACATTAAAATTGTCCGACGGCAGGGTTTGAACGCACGACCTCTAGCACAGAAGCCCGATGTTGCAACCATTATGCCACAGACGCATGGACAAGCGGAACTACTGCAGTTGGCAGCAGTTATGCGTGCTTGCAAAGTCTTATTACCCTCTGCATTAAAGAATGTATCAATTGCTTTGAAATTTTGGCCCAAATAAAACGAAGCCACAAGAACGTCTGCATCCGCAAGCACAAAGTTTGGACAGATCCATGTACTACCCATCATTGGTGGCTAAACGGTTGCAGCGCCGGAATTACCTCTAGTAATTGTAGGAAACCCTATTCTTTGAGCATCCACTCGAAAGAAGCCAGAGGGGCTTCCCACGATGCTATTTATCCCCTGCAGGCTCTCTGCACACAATTGTGCACACCAAGAGAGTGAATCACAAGCAAAGTCGCTGATTAAAATGTCTGGCATGTCACACACATCTTGAGACACTTCTAATTGGGCCTTTGCCACAAATGTTAATGTATGCAAAGTGCTTTAGCAAAAAGTTTGGAGGTGGTTGACATCTGGGTGTTTGCTCTTGGGAGGCAGTACATCACCATGCAGCAGATTCACTTATATTTTTGTTTCTGACAACATTCTACATCGGGCATATTTTACAATTGGCCAGGTGGCTGCTTTCCAAGTATGCTAGGCATGAAATAGTTCATTTTCTCATATCTGACATCCCTGCAGAGAGTTTACGCATGAAGTCCACATTCTGTGAACTCGATAAAACTCTCAAGAATCCTTAATTTGTTCCGCTGCAGGATGTTTTTAACGATTCTTGAGATGCAAAAAAATGTGAAGGTAAATGTTTGCTGAGCAGAATTTGTGCCTGAAAGAGTTATTGCAGGAATCGCCTAGGAACATTACTGAAGTGCAGCAACTACTTCACACGAAGGGCCATGCTACCCTCGATTAGGCAAATTCAAGAGAGTTGACTCTGAGAGCATTTTTGAGTGTGGGGGGTCGGTATATACAGTTGGTTACAAGTTCACAGGATTTGCGAGGAAGTCAAATTCCTGCGAAGCCTCCCATTCAAAGTTTAAGCCTTTGCAGCATACACGGTAATCCATTAAATTAGAGCTGCCATGCCATAATGGAGCAGAATTTCACACTTGTCAAGGGAGCTATGTTCCATAAAGTTTTGTGGTTGACTGTACAAATGTTTTCATTGCTGCAGACACTACGGCCTGACAACAGTTAATGCATCAGTCTGCCAGCACCCATTAGTGTGCTACAAGGTAGGTGGACTTGCGAGAAATGCAATGTGTCTGCAGATGATTGCACAAGTGTTGCCAGAAGTACTGCCATGACAGGCAGGTGGACTGTTTACTGTTACACAGATAATATGGTGGTGGCTCTGCCCACTGGCCCGCTCAGGAGAACACAACTTCACTGCTCGCATTTGACCCTAGAAACCCGCAAAACCTACTACAAAAGTTGCCAAGAAAGTGCAGGCCTGTTTTCCTCTAACGCCCTTCTTGAGGAAAATCAAGGCAGCTTAAGCACCCAGCATGTTCTGCATGCATGTGCAGGACAATATTGTTACGAGCTATCACTACTCTGGGAAATGAGCAGAAATGCGAGTTGCCCCTCGGAGAGATACTTTTCGAAACAGGAGACTGAAAATTCTACGTAGATTTGTGCTGCCCAATAACTGGAGCTTTTCCTGCACAAACCTGTACAGAGGTCAACGCACTTCTCTAGAATGCAAGAGCCACGTACTCTGGAATGCGCTGGCAATATCTGAAGATGGCACGTGGCACAAAATCGAATAGTGCATGTGAGGTTGCGCGACTGCATTTACAGTTTAAAGTGATTTCTCTCGACCTGGTGGTCGGCTCAAGCTTTGGTAGCTCTGTTGGCCACCTGGCCAATGTACCTCTGTACATGCAGCAATGGTGCCACAATTTACACAGTCAGGCAGTGGTGGTGTGTGCTAAAAAAATGTCGCAGTTTCGCCCGAAAGGCGAAGCATCGATTGCGATAGCAAATTAGTAGAGAGCTATTCGGAGTAGGGATAGTAGTTTTATTGGCTGCATAAACTTGGACACATTGGCTTACTAACTGAATTAACAATCATGGTGTCAGCACGCACAAACATGAATAGATCACAATGAATGACCACAGCCAATGACTGTCAAAACGCTGGCAGCAAGCGCAGGTTCGCGCGGTCTATCGCTTCAACGGAAACTGAGCGGCGAATGCACAGCGCATACAAAGGTCAGACAGGTCAGAGGAGAAGCTGCCCCCCCCCCCCTCTTCCCGTTTCTTGCTTTCGCGTGGGAGATTAAGTAGCAAGATATGCCTTTGGTGCCGGAGCACAGCGCCGCTCCGCCTCCCTCCCTCCCACACCCCCACGGCCTTTCGCGCGACGGTCGCATTTGCTTTCCGCCGTGCGTTCGCCCTCCGGGATAGCGTACGTCCCCCGTGCGCTTTCACTCGCGCATACGGCGCGCGGCGACGATTTTATCACCCTTGGAATCTATACGGAACCTCACGGCGACGGCGACGGCAGAAATCCGGTTGAAGTGTCCATATAATTGCTATCGCAATAAAACCTTCTGTGGAAGCATGCTGCTGTATTTTACTTCTCTGCAATTTTGTCCTTACAAGCTGGGTCATCCACTCATTGGGGAACACTGCATGTGGTGCTTTATAGGAAAACAGTGGCCAATACATAAAGAGTTTATGCAGATATCAGTGCAAATTTGGTCTGCAGGTTTTCCTGACAAAATTAAGCAGCTATCAGCACCAAGATAACTGAACATCAGCAATGCATACCACATTGGTACTCGTCTGCGAGCACAGGTGAGCTGTAGTTACTTAGCAGGTACAAATTTAATGAGAAAGAGCAGTAAAATCTCGCTGTAGCGCAGTTGAATGGTCCAAAATTAATACTTTCCAACTAGTAACTAATTATAGCCATTGTCAACTGTTAATGCCAGCTCTGCAACAGCCAACCACACACCACTGAAAGAATACAAAAGAAAAGAAATAAAACCACGTGTGTTAATTTGTTCTTCTGAATTGCATCACTATCCATGGCGTCTGTATGCTGGCGTTCAGCAATGAACATTGTACGTAATCAGAAGCTCACAGTACTCTGCCTTCTTATTCATGAAATGCTGATATATAAGCCGAGTGACTGCCAAGAACCTGAGGGAACGAGTTTATCAAAGCCACAGTTAAGCCTGTTTCAAATGCCGCGATTCTGTTAGGAAAAATGCTTTGAGAAGCAGAGCCATCCCACGGCGGCGACAGATTAGTTTACATGTTTCAACTATGAGCATCCGCCGACGCACTATCCACCACTGCCAGCAACGAGTGCACGCCACGACTGACATATCAACGTGTACGTCGCACATTACCATTGCAATTCCACTGGTCAGATGCAGTGTCACTGAGAAAATATCCATCAAGCTTGAATTCCGTTACGCTGCCACGCAGGACTGGTTTCTGCAGCTGGAATCGCAGACAAACTGCAGTAGGTGAAATGGTCTTTAGAGGACTCAGCATGTAACGCAAGCCACGCACTCAAATATATTTCGCCATGTTTACGGAGGACACCTGGCCAAGTTACAGCACATCAGTTCACAGAGTCTGGGGTGGCAGAGTTAGAATGCAGATTACGATTTGTAGAGTGTGATAGTTTAGAAGTGTCTGCTGACTCAGCAGCACAGCTGCTTTGGTGCTATGCCAGGTGGCCAACAGCTCAGAGAAGTGTTGAAATGCTGCATCAGACAAGTTAAAAATAAAATTGAGATTTTACGTGCCATAACCAGGATCTCATCATGAGGCACGCCATAGTGGGGGATTCCGGATCGATCATGACCACCTGGACTTCTTTAACGAGCACCTGAATTTAAGTACACGAGCGTTTTTGCATTCCGTTCCCATTGAAGTACGGCGCGTAAGGTAAGTTACTTGCAGCATTGCCCGCCGCCATATTTTAACATTATGAATGCAAAACTATCACTAATTCAACTAAATGAAAAGGCTTGTATCTATAAAGAATTCATGCCTTGTTAAAAAGCTTTCAAATGCATGAGTTTGCGTGGGAATTTTCAAGGGTAATAACAATTACTTTTTTCTATATTCATTTCAACAACGTTTCACTGTAGTGTCGACCTTTAGCTAGTACTATACACACCACCACACTTGCAGGAAGGAAATGAAGTATTTATTCAAAAATCTACAACAGCAGGATCTAAAAAAAAATCAATAAATATAGTATTCTGTTCGTTTGCATTTACAATGAATGATATTTCGAAGTTTCGTTCCTTCCTTGCATCCCATAAACTTCGCACAGTAGGCATTTTTTTTCTTCTTCACAGAAAGAAGAAACAACAGGCGAAAGAAAGGAAAGACAGAGGTGGGTGGGAAAATAAAATAACTCGCAAAAAAAAAATTTTCCCTGAAACAATTTGTGTGCAGCTTCATTGATTGCATTCACACAATGTTCTTTGCCTACACAGGGATCACGAGTTGTGTGCTGTACAGAGATGTGCATATGTCCAAAAACCTGCACTCTGAGGTGGCGGAAGAAAAATATCAACAGTTAGACACAAAGAAACACAAACTACCGCGTACACTTATATAATACACAGTGGAACATCTCGGAAGTGCTTCTGTTCGTCAGGCTGCACTACGTCACAACCTTCTCATCTCTCACTGTATTTTCTCAACCCTAGATTATCGGCAACTAAAACCTACATAAAAGGCAACCAGCACACACTGGCTAGCATATCACACACGGAGCCACAAAAGAAAATATACACATACACTCTCAAGAAAAAAAGTTTAAACCCTTTGTGGTGTGTCCAGTCCCCAAACAATACAGAGTTTTAGTGGGTCCGGTATTCCGCTAAACGCAGGCAGACGGCGTTTTACCGGATAGGTGGAGGCACCAACTTGAGCAGCTTGCACGGTGCAGCCACATGCTGGTGCAGTGCTCAACCAGACTAACATGGAGCTAATATTACAGTAAATAAGTGTGTTCTACTTTGCTGCTGTAAATTTTCGGCAGCGGCGTAATCGTGTGCAGTGAATTAAAACACACTCATTTACTGCAATATTAGCTCTGTCATTGTCTGGCTGAGCTCTGCACCACCATGTGGCACCACGGCTCTGTCCACTCTGTCCCACCCGTTTAGCAGAATATCGGACAAGCTAAAACTTTCTATTACTTATCTGTCTTGTTCGTGTTTGCTTTCTCGAAAACTCTGCATTCGCCACTTTCCTGTCAAGAACGCTATGTTACGGCGATAACGCGCGTGCCGTTTGTGGCCTGAAAGTACCGGCAGTGCACAGTGTTAAATGAAACGCATGCGAGATTGACGATTATTGTTTGGGAACAAAATATGCCCCAAAGGGTGCAAACTTTTCTCGAAGTGCACGCTTGACCTGATTTCCAATGCTTTTGCTGGCACTCTATGTCACCTGCTGTCCGGGTCAACTGCTGCGACCACCACTTGCTTCCGAGCTGATGAGCAAAATCGCGCTACCAAGTTTTTATGAAGCGTGTTTGTCATGAGCTGCTTCCAGCGGTTCATCCTTGCTACGCAAAGGCCAGCGGCGCAGTGCTTGTTTGGCCACTGTCGCCACTGAATGCTTATATAGATGAAAAGGCTTGCAACATTGATTGAAAAAAGATTACACAGCTTGTCTGATGTACAGCCGAACCGGTTATAACGAACAAGTATGCGCTAAAAATAGCTTGATATATCACATAATTTAACATACCCAAACTAGCCTACAAAGAACGAAAGTGTTTTCCGAAAGGTTCATTATAATGAATTTCTCATCTCCAGAGGAAAAACGAAGCAAGAAATAATTCATCAATTGCAAACAAGACCGCACAAAGTAGGCAGCTATTCTTGCTTGTGCTTTGAACTGTTTTTCAGAATTACTGAGAATGGCATTCTCAATGCACGAGATTGTTTAGGCCTACTCAAGTCCACTTCCATCAATGTTGGCAGTGCCGGCGCAGCACATCCCTCACAGAAAGTGCACAAGAAAAAAGAGCATAACCAAAAAAAAAAAAACTTTTACATAAAAAAACTATCCTGAACACTGCATTTGTGGCCAGCAAACGGTTTTAGGGCACTTGAAGCAGGCACCCCAAATTCAACATATCAAATGACCAGTTCGTTAGAGGTAGTTATTTTACGCGAGTATCAGTCATTAAGTTTCGTATGTTCAACAGAAATTTACTTTATTGACGTTTGTTACATTCGAGTTCGACTGTACTTCAACAAAGTCAAAACCAAGAAGCCACGCTCCTATAAATATTTTGGGCAGAGGAAGTTGACATGTGTAATGAAGAGAAGAAAGAATACAAACAAACAAAGCTTTTAATTTAGTCAAGCTTGCAAGCCAGATGCAACTGCATGTCTGCATGGCATAAGAAAGGGAGAGAGCCTAGTGTGAATGCACTTCTCGGCCTAGCGGCGTGAGAGTAGATGGTGCTGCTACCGTTTTTGTTCTTGCTTATAGTTTTATACACAGAGCAGCGTATCCTACATGCCCCAATCAGGATCAGGGACCTACGCTACCTGCAAGGCAAGCTGGCGCAATTATATTACATGCTTGTAGCGGGGAAAGACAGTTGCATTCACTTCCCTGCACCCACCTGTGCACTTCTAATCCGGACACCGCTGCTCTGTGGAACAAAGAGGAGACAGTTAAAATTCTGCTAGCAAGGACCTTCTCCGCAGCGCATAACGAAGCTGCTGAAACATGGGGTCTCGACCTCCAAAGGAACACCTGGAAGACACCATCCTCGCTGTGGCATTGCGCTCAGCGGTAAAATGTTGCTCGCAGCATTTTGATCATCCCCAACTATCAATTGGGCACAGCTTGCATTGACAGCATGGAGGAGTTTGACACGTCGAGGAATAATGGAAAAAAAGATGAAGAAATCACATGCGAAGCAACCTAGATCACAACACAGGTGAAAAAATTCGAAAGCCCCGCAGAACTCACGGACAATATCACTGGAACAATGCGAGCCAAAGAGACGCACACATATACGCACGACAGATTTTTTTTTCATAACGGAATACACACCTAAAGCCCCAGCAAAGAGAAAAAGGGGGCGCCATGCACGATAAAGCAGAGCCAAGAAGATAACCACGACGAAGAACAAAGCAGATGCAGAAGTTCGCTCCAACTGTCATCCCTGCCAACATATCGCACAACACCGGAACCGGCTGGGGGGAAAAAGAGCGCCATGAGAAGTGGCGGCAGCCCCAAGGAACACGTTTGAGTGAGCAGCAGCTTTCTCACACCTGGCCAAAAATGAGCCAATGTCAGGTAGGTGGTCATTTGGCCTGCCCCCGGAAGCAAAAGACAGCTACAGTATCTGCGAAAAGGATTCGAACGCAAGAGTCGTAAGAGGAGGCCGAAACAGCAATTAAGAAAAGAGTGGGGCCGTGTCATTGCAAGTGGCAAATCGCAACTGGCTTCGCGCACAAGTGCCTGTCTGTTTTGCTAACATTAACGCTAGCCCTATTTACATGCTACGTCGTTCACAAAATGACTGTATAACACGTCTCTTCGGCGACAAACACGTATCCAGAAGTCGGCAAACCGCGGGCCATCTCCATCGTACCAGCATTTTCATTTTGCTGGAGTATATGTCCAAAGGCGTCGATGGAAAAACCTGGTCGTGTTACGCTCCTTCAACAACCGTACTGTCCGTTCAAAGTGAGCAGGCAGCACTGTTGAGGAGGGTTATAAGCGGTCACGAGAGGCCCTTGACCATTTCTGCACCCGCCTCATCTTCCCAAAAGTATGACACACAGCAGGGAGAGGACAGTGCGAAGTGTGTGTGGGGGGGGAGAGTCACACGAGCGATGGTGGCAAACCAGGAGGTGGGCACAACAGGGACGAGAAAGAGCAGCCTGCACGTGGGAGAGTGTGTGTAAATTAAGCTAAAAACAAAGAAGATGTGCAACAAAGAGAGCTGCAGCGGAACAAGAGCCCAGCCTTGAGGCAGTATTACGTGACACGGGTGCTCTGTAATGTGTGCACATGATCTGAAACAGGTTTCTGCACACTTTCACAATGGCAAGCACCTGAGCCATGTGCCATGTCAGGACAGAATTCACGGTCCGCGTGACTCTCTAACATTGCGGAAGATGGGCAGCAGGTGGGGAGGGGAGGGCACCTTATTAAAGCACAGACATCGCACGGAGCCCATTCTTGGGATCCAGCAACGATGGCAGCGGCCCTTTCTTCGGCAGCTACCCGGTAAGGAGTCCAGAACAGGGGGGGGGATCAAAACGTCTTTGCGCCACTGGGGGCCTTGCAAGTTGCCCGGGGGACATGAAGTCGCCCGTGTGTGGCACTGGAACTCTGCAAGGAGCAAGAGTGTGAGAATGAGTGCTGCGCCAATTCCCTACTACCACAGTTCACATATCCACACACATCTTAATACCTGTAGCTTATGGTTGGAGAAACAGCACAGGTATGGTGAAAAACAGACAAGACGAGCAAACCAGATTAGCACCCGTACGGTTGTCTTATCTGTTTTTTTGCCTTATCTGCGCTGTTACGCCAATCATGCATACAGACAAACTTGCCCAACTTTTCAGTTCTTAGCTTAGTAAAATACAGATCTGAGCTGGCAGGTGGGTCGTCCGTCCTGAATCTACATCGCAAGAAGCATGAAGGCGAGAAGCAAACAATAGAGAGCGACCCCGACAAGAGAAGTAACAAGCAACAACAAGTAAGAAGTACACAAAGGTCCATTGTTAAAGGGACGAGCACACGCTAGCCAAGCATGAGTGAATTTCCCCTCAATGGCAATCTGCTTGAAAATCTGCCACATACAGCAGCTTCTGCAATCCGAAACAAGTCTTGCTCGCAATCTAAGGCACAGGCTCTCCCCAAGAGCTCTCCACAAGAAAAGTCAAAGGCCTGCGTGGCACACCCAGCAGTCACAGCATAAGCTGGAGGAGCGGCTCCATAGGAGCTCCATTTTTGGCAGCATGCACTAAAGGATCTCTTGGCAAAGTCTCTTTGCGTCGTTTTCACTGAGAACGAACTGAACTGTCCGCCCAGCGTCGACAGCGAGCTGCGGCTTGTGCTCCCCTCTGCACAGCAGGTCTGTTGAGGCCGACGCTGCCTGGTTGCAGCTGCGTGCGCAGCTCTATGATTCGTTTCGTCAGAAGCGGTTCGTACCTCACACGGAGGTGCCATAAAGTGTACTGAAGAGTAAACACAGGTATTGAGACTACGCGGCACATATGTCGCACCCCTTGACACGTGGCACGATATGATGCAGGTAACTCTTCGTGAAGAATCCCAAACGGTGCTGGATAGCCAGCTACCTGCAAAATGCTTCATGCAACATTTATTCCCACAGTGCATAGGATCTGCCTAATTTTGCATCTTCGAAGACCAACATGGAACGCAATAGACGGACTCTCTGCACTCACCCGAGACAGACATACACTATGGAAGTGGCAGCAGCACCATCAGCTCAGGAGGAGGCTTGCTGTGGTGGCCTGCTGGCGTTGCGCGCCTGGAACAACTGGGTCTCCTCAAAGACCAGCAACTTGAGTTGCTCCTTGGGCAGGTCATCCAGCTCCGTCTCAAACTTGAATGGCTCATCTGCCACAGGCTGCGCAACACAACAATGCACCATGGTGTAAAAGCATTATCTTGGTTGCAACTCTCTCAATAAAGACAAACAGACCATAGCTGTACTTGAGAACAAATGTACAAATAGAAAAAAAAAAAAAGAACATCAGTTATAAAGGTTTACAAAAACGTGTTTCAGACTTGTTCCCTCATTAAAGCCTCTACCCTTACTTCCATTTCTCTCACGATAAAGAAAATAAATTACAGTAATGAAAGGTAGCTGAGAAAATTGTGCACGAGCCACTATATTAAGCTTTCTATACAACTTGAGAATACCAGTTACATATCTGTTCCTCTTTTCAATAGTGAATGGTACTGAGGCCTTATAGTGATACTGCACCCTAAACTATGATCGTTCGGTCAGTTTCATGTTTGCATGCAGTTTATGTGTGTGCATGCATGTGTGTTATGGAGATTCAGCTGAGAGAACTGTGTTGTGTCCTTCTTGTAAAGCACGCTTGCAGTAATTTATTGTGGATACCTGTGCCTCATCTCTTCCTGATAACTATCAAAGTGAGGGACAACTTTCCATCAGTTGTACAATGTAATGTCACTGCATTTTAGACTAAAACAGACACAGTAACACAGAATGTACTTTGCCATTTTCCCAATATGTTAGTTAAATATTTCCGATTGTGCACACGACTGTTATTTGCCTTGTAACAAGATTCCTAGCATAGACTACTGAACTTGCCCCATAGTGGCATACTGACCACCGGTAAGAATAAGAGATAGCAATTCTCTCTTCCACGATGCCACTGTGCATGAGATGCAGGTGAAGTAAAAAAAACATCCAAGACACGGGGGCTCACCTCATCACCAGGGTCATAATACTGCTCCAGGTAAGGATGTGCAAGCGCCTCTTCAACGTTTATTCTTCGATGAGGGTTGAAGGTCAGCATCTTGTCTAAGAGATCCAGTGCTGCGACAGAAATTAAGCAGAGTTAAAACATTGCTCAGCCTCTGTTACAAAATACAGATTCAACCTCCAACACACTGAATCTGCTTTGCTGTGCTTGTGGATGTACACCCGTGAGCAAAAGTATACGGATCACAAGGTGGCCGAAAAAACAATTTCTTCGTAATTGATGCACTGGAACTGAAATTGATGAGTGCACGGGAAAGTTGGCAAGCCAAGTTTGGGCTTTAACCCTCAATTTATGGTCACACTCCCAGGAAGAGGAGAAAATCAGCTTTATCGCGCAATTACTTGTCCGTACACTTTTGGTGACGGGTGTACCTTACGTAGTCCTAAAAATAAAAATCTGGAGTTTTACGTGCCAAGATCCCTACTCGATTACAAGCCATGCCGTGGTTGGAAGACTCCACACTAATTTTGACTACCTGGGATTCTTTAGCAGGTACCTCAATCTACGTACACGAGTGATTTTGCATTTTGCCTCCATCAAAATGTGGCTTCTGCAGCCAAGATTAAACTAACGATCTCGAGCCCAACAGCACATCACCATAGCCACTAAGCTACCGCTGCGGGTCTTACCCAGTCTTCATCTGAATTAGCGCTGTTTCGTTGAACATGAACATTCACCAACTAACCCAAGTTTCCCTGCTACCACTTTCTGAATAGCCATGCTACATTACACATACAAAAAGGACTAGCGTACCATATTAATACCGGAGCTTTCAAAAGTGTGTCACCCCTCGGAGGAACAGCGTACTGGAAGCAAACTCAACAACAGAAATGCTACAGGAAATCTAAAGGTAGTGATGGGGTTTACCATCTTAAAGCAACACAGTGGGTATAAGAGGCACCTAGTGGAAGGCTATGAATTAAAATAATTTTGACTACCTGAATTTCTTGCACACAAAGCCTAGAACATGGAACGTTTTATTGCAATAGCAATTATATGGACATTTCAGGTAAATTTCCACTGTTGTCGCCGTGATGCTCCATATAAAGTCTAAGTGCGATAAAATCATGGCTGCGCCCGGTATGCTGTATGTGCGAGGGCAGGCATGCGAGAGTGAGCCATTAAGGATGGTGGCTCAGAGGAAGAGGGGCAGGGTAGCGCGCGTCTCCGGTTCTACTCCAGCCGTAGCTGCGGATGGTGTGGCTGAGCACAGCCACACGGGTCCCATCTTGGAGGTAACCTGCAGTGGTATTAAAGGCTAACCAACCTGAGATAGCTGTTGGCTTCTTCTGCACTGTGTTCTCGCGCGCCCAGCTCGCATTGAAACGATAGGCTGCACGAAAGGGAATTCGCTCACCACTGCTGCCGCTCTTTGTCTTGTTAGCGTTCTGACTGCGAGTGTCCACAGTCATTGAGTGAGATGTATTCATATTTTCCTGTAGCATGTGTGACATCGTGCTTGTTAATTCAGTTAGTAAGCGAATGTTTACAGCAGCTTTACAGCTGATAAAACTGCTAACCTTACGGTGTATAGCCATCTAATAATTTGCTATCGCAGTCAATGCTTTGCCTTTCAGACGAAACTGCAACATTCTTTCCTTTTGTCCCAACTGGAATATGACCATTGTGGCTGGGAGTCAAACTCCCCACCTTATGCGCAGCAGCACGATGTCCTAGATGTTCACCATGGCGGATGAAGTCTAAAATGTACGAGAAGTGCCGCAAAAGGGATGCTCAGTTTAATATGCTTTCCAATGCTTTGGGCATTATGCAGAGTGACCTCTACAAGCAAGCATTTTCGTGAAAGCAGAAAGCAGATGGAAAATAAACACTGGCACGATAATTGTCGGGTACACATCTGCATACAACAGCACCACAGAACCCTGAACCTACAACGATTGCCGACAAACAGCACCATACGGCATATACTAGTTATCTAGTACCACCAACAGTTGGTCCCAACAGACGCAGTGTTTGCAAGGGAGGAGCCGCTACCTTTAGGGTCTGCATCCGGATACAGCTTGGACCATGGTATCTTGGCCTTGTGGGGCAATGACTGCAGGTAGGAGCGCGCCTTTTCGTTGATGATGCAGTTGAGGTCGTCAGGGCCAGGTGAGCCGAGGACACCGAGGATGTGGTTCAGCTGGTCCAGGTAGTGCTTTCCAGGGAACAAGGGCCGGTTGGAGACCATCTCAGCCAGGATGCAGCCGACGGACCAGACATCGATGGCTTGACTGTAGCCCTTTGAGTTGAGCATTATCTCGGGCGCCCGGTACCAGCGTGTCGCCACGTACTCAGTCAGGAAGCCCGTGTGGTCATGCTCGGGGTCTGCCACTCGTGCCAACCCAAAATCACAGATCTGCTCACAAGCAAACAGAACAGATGAGCTTGATTAGTGATAATGCTAGGATGGCATAAAGCAGAAGCAACAGCATTGACCATATGGCATAGAACAATTGACAGACTTCATGGCCAACACTAAAGATGGCGTCTCTCGCACTGTGTTCAATGCGGCACGAACCTCTCGATACTCTAACAAAGCTTTACACCAAGGCATACACAGTTCTAGCCTCAGGTTTTGATAATGCAGCTTGTGCACTCAAAACTAAGACCTCTAACATTGCTTTTCGTGGGTTGTGAAGCAGAGAACTAGCATGTATAGATTACAATCTTTTTAAGTTAGGGGAAAATCTTTTACTCTCGCATCAGCATTTAAAGCAAGAGCACTTAATCTTGACCCCCGTCACCCCCGCAGGGGCTGCAGGTTTGTGATGGGCAGCTGAAGCCATGATAAGCGAGTGCTGGCGGCAAGCACGTGATAACGGACTGAGCACTATCCCGGCCGGTCATTTCGCCAGTTCCCGCAGCCCTTGCAAAAGATTCCTGCCCCCTACAAGCGCTGCACATTCTGATCTACTAGAAAAATGAATTGCGCAAAGCCTGCAGGCAGGCACTACATGTGACAGCAAATTAGTCGAAGCAGCAGAAAGCAGCACAACAAACAAACACGACGCTAGCTAAATACTGCGACATTTCAGGGGAAGGTCTGCACCTTGAGGTCGCACGTTGTGTTGAGAAGCAGGTTGCTGGGTTTGAGATCTCGATGCAGCACGTTGGCAGAGTGAATGTACTTGAGGCCACGCAAAATCTGGTAGAGGAAGTAGCAAATGTGGTCGTTGCTCAGCTTCTGCGTCTTCAGCAGCTTGTACAGGTCAGTCTCCATCAGACACTGCACAATGTAGCTGCACAGTGCCATTGGGAGGGCATCTGGTCAAGAAAAGCACCTTCGGTGGGCGTAAACAAGCTGACATTCGCTTAAGATGCACTTGCGGTGATGACGAGAACAAAGCGAGTCAGTCAAAGGATTGCTGCTGAGCCTGAATGCTTCCACCAAAATGTGTATCAGCCCCAACTCTACTTCACCAAGGTGTGTTGTCACAACAGTGATACAGGCTCAAAACCACACAAGCTTGTAGAAAGAAAGCTTTAACTTTCAATCTGCAGCAAGTTTGCAGGGATAAAGGAGGCCATCTGCGCCGCGCCTGCAGCTGCCTATGAGGACACATAGTCATAGGCAAGCATACATCTTTACCAAGAAAAAGAAACAGTAGTAGCAGCCCACATAGAAAAATAGTGCTTTTGCAGTTCCAAAATATCTTTGACTAAATAAAAAAATAAAACTCTTTCTCAGAAGCTAAGAGAGCAACCTTTGCTGACAAGTGGCCTTTGTGGTCAATGACAAATTCGTCTTGCAGTTAAGTAGACATTTAGAAACACATGGCACAAAGGCATACACCGATTGCAACTCGTAAGAAAGTTTTTTAGGTTATGTAAGGAGTTGTTCCGCAAAAGTCCTTCAATGCCCATAGTGCCCTATCAGGATGCGATCTTCCCTACAGAAGGTTTCTTTGAAAACCACTTTGACAAAGACCAACCACTAGGATACATAACTTCACTTCTGTAGATAGCCCAGCTGACATTGTGAAACCATTGACCAATTAAGGGGAGTCATCCGAGAAGCTCTACGATTTACAGGTATACTTTTACTTGACATAAGCCGCACCTACACTTTCAGGCACTGCCCTACAAAATGCATATGCTCACTAAACACAAAGCCCTCATGTCATGTCTACACAAAGCCAGAAAAATGTTAACTCTCTGCTTTAAAGTAAAACCTTCAATTCTAAACCAGCAGGCTGTATCTCCTGTAGACACAATTTGCAGGACTGAAAGTTCTACTTCAACCGACCCAAGTAATGCCAACAGCAATAAGGAATTAAAAAGGATACACATCCTTCATTTGTTCAATTGTGGGTGCCCGAATGATGTCTCTGATGTCAATAATCTGAAAGAAAACGAAATGCAAATTCAGGGTCCTAGAAATTGATGAAATAACCAAAACGCTCACAGTGAAGTCTCATAGTGAACAAAGAACAAGAAGAGGAACTGGGCAGCCCAATTTTTGTTAGCCGTGAGGCTAGATTATATTTTGTAGCAGGCCCCACATTCCTGTTATGTTAAAGAGGACACTATATCCCATGGTCAGGCAATGACAAGCCCAAAAGAAAAGCAAAGAGAAGAAAACTACAAAAACTGCCTCTCAAGGTCACGTGTAATACTTCATTGGCTTATCAAATAAGGAAAAGCACAAACACACAAAGAGTACAAGCAGAGGTACTATGACAAAGTACGCAATAGAGCAATACACTATAAAGCAATACAGCCAGTCTATTTTTATAACTGAAAGATCTCGTAATAATTTGCCTGTGGCAGGCAGTGCAAATGAACCCATTACATGGAGAGGTGGCCATGGGTTGCACAGAATCGCAACAGTCAGTTAGCAAGTTAACAAGAATTCACTAAAGCTCCTCTCAAAAGAGCAAGTTTAACACCATACACGTATATCACAAATTCAAAGACTGTAGCTCTTCAAGGACATTACGTTCTTGCTGCACCCCTAAGCTCTAGCAGACTTTAGCAGAAGTGCGATGCAGGCATGACTAAACGTAACTGAACCTAGGTGACAAATTAAAAAAAAAAAAGATATAGGACCGCCACTTCTGTGGGCACCAATCTGTAACATGAATCAGAATTTTAAGGGCAAATATGTTTAGTTTATGTTTAGAGTGGACATTGTTACAAACATTTATGACAAAAGAATTTTACAACATGAAATGTGCAAGTTGTAAGTAGGCCTGCAGCTTTTATATTTTACCTGCAAATGTTAACAAATATTTATAGACACAAATTCCTCAAACCAGTGAAAAAAAACTGGCATACACTGGTTTCAGAACATTCTTAGCGTCGTATGTTCTTGCCAAATGGGTCTTGTACTAAGGGCACATTTTTTAGTTCCTACCACACTCCAACTCGGTTTTCAGCGATGCAGAGCCATCTCTAGATTGGAGCCAGAAAAGGAGTGTCCCAGCCAAACATGCTAGCTGCTCCCAGACCAATTGGAGTAGCCCCGTGATCGAGTTTTTCGTTGTATCTTGGTCGTGCTCTCAGGTGGACGCACCTCCAACCAGGCGAATGTGTTCCAAGCTCTCGATTTCAACCAGCCGAATGTAAACCGCACCGCAACAGCGCTTAAAAATCTCACACCAAAGCATGTACTATCAACATAAACTGAAACGCAAACACAAAATAACTGACTGGAATGCCAATGCCAATCAGAATGTGTAATCACTCTGCAGCTGGTTTCTAAACAAGAAGTCCCAAGTGCTTTTTTATACTGAATTATGTCACCGATACGAATGCAGGCAAACCTGAGTGTATATGTTTAGCGTGCATATATAAAATCCACAGGAGTCATTTTCAACCTGTTTGCATTTGAATTTATGCTCTTCTTAAAGCATATGAACAAGCACTGCAGATCACATTTTGCAGGTGTCAAATAAATAGTGTACACTTGAAATTCAGCAACAATATCTGCACCAGAAAGAATGTTGCTGAAGTATTGGCTTTCTTTAACGACTTTGTTAAATAAAAAATTTGAAAAAAATTTACAATCATTTTAAGATTGTCTTGGTATGAAAAAAAAGATGCTTTCATCATAGGCTACTAAGTATCTTTTTTTCCAACCAATATTTCTCCGAAATGTCACTTCAAATATATTTATTTTAGGACACTGCTTCATTGGCAACTTTAGATCGATTTCGGGCTCAGTGAGATTTGGTTTTCTGGCCACTTTCATCTCGTAAATTAGACGATTTGAGGCCTTCTAGTGCATGTAGGACAATGAAAAAGGCGTAACAATAAAGCTCGAAATGAAAAAGATGCACCAAATTAACACAGATCATGTACGCAGTAATAACGCATAATCAGTGCCAAAAAGGTCGAATTAAACCCAGATGAGCCGATTCCCAAGATAGTGCAGCCTCTGTCAACCGCTGGTCAGCCTTCTATATGAATTTATGATTGAGATTATAAGCGAGACTCCTGTAGCAGATCAGAAATGTCTTCTTTTTGTCAACTGCCCAACATCAACTATATTTTACAACAGACACTAACCAGATGAGATTTCATCACAAACAAGAGTCATCTGCAAAGAATTTCCAAAAGTGTGCCCAACTATAACCTAGTAGTACTACACAATAAAAGCTTTAGACGCACAATAATGAAAATTAACTTACATTTTCATGTTTAAACCGCGTCAGTATTTTTATTTCCCGCAACGTCCGCTGGCAATAGGTCTGGTGTTCAAAGGGCGAGATCTTCTTGATGGCTACTTTTTCGTTGGTTTCATTGTCAAATGCAGAGCTGTAAAAGAAAGCAAGAAAAAAAAAACTTGAGATATTGCACCAATGTAAATAAATTGCCGAGACAAGTGCGCATGGCAGATGCAGGGGGCTTTCTGCATTAATGTGGTGACTCATATCATTCTCCCTTCTGAAGGAAGTGCCCCAGCCCTCCCCCCATTCCTATCTGTGATTTCACACAAATTTCCCCTCAGACTTGCTAACCTTAGCAGTTGAGAAATACTGCGGTCGAAGCCAGAAAATACCATAAGTGGTGAAAAATACCAAAAAAAAAAGCTGTTTTATCAGTCAAGAAATCAACTGTTTATTTACGAAATTCGGAATGTGTGTTCTGTAGATGTGCTGTCAACCAGCATTACTCTATAGTCGCAGCAAAAATTATCTGAGCCATAGACAAAAAAAAAAAAAAAATGTTCCTGGTGTTTATTGATGAAGCATTCACATAACGGCGGCCAATATTTTTGTTCCGATTATATCAATAAGTGGATATTATAGGGCAGGTCGAATTAATCTACTACGTTGAAAAATTGATGAGCATCTTTATAAACAAACTTTACCTTTAAATGGAAGCAAATGCAAAATCGTAAATTTATAAGGGTCAATGCAACAGTTGCAAGCAACCTCTCCATAGTGAGTATTTTACAATAAAATTGTAAATGTTGGCAGGTATGTCCCCTGCATATTCTTCTGCAATATTTTCTTCCCTATTTTTTGAGAAAAGATTATGTATTGCTGCCTGGAAGAATAAACAGTGCCGCTGTCCGTCACTTTTCATGCCCTGTCTATTGCAATGTTTTCCTGCTGAATCGTGCTGAAGTCGTCGATCAACCAACCTGAACATGCACGCTTCTTCAGAAGCAGTCACAGAAGTGAGCATTCAGTTTTCACATGCAAGGCTCTGTCATATGGCATGGCTTATATTTGGTTTAACTAACATAGTGTAGCATAACAACACACCAGAGAGCAAATATTTCTTCTGTTGACTCACCATGCCATGAAATTTACAGAATGACAAATGTGAAGCCCCATGACAGTAGCATTGCTGTCATTATATCAAGCATGCCACAGTACAAAATGTGAAAGGGAAGCTGGCCTATATTGAGGAAAACTATAACTCAAAGCTTCAAAATGAAATAAAGTTAAATGAAATTATGAGCTTTAACACCCCAAAGCCATGCACAGGCTAACAGACACAATAGCAGGGGGCTCCAGTTTAAACTTCAACAACCTGGGCTCCTCCAACATACACCTAAATCCAAGTACACAAGCATTTTTCTGCATTCTGTCCCTATTGGCAGTTGAAGTAATTTGTCTGGATCAAGCTCCACACCAGTTCATTCCTGGAGCAGTTACTCTACAAGTAGAGGTAACTAGATGATTGCTAGATGTGCAGAGTGATGGCGAATTAAAATGAGAACTCAGAGCGCTCGAAAACCAAATATGTTGTTCGAAAACATACAAGTTGAAGGAAATAAGTTCCACAAATATGAAAGCAATCATCAACTTCCTATCTTGCTGATTCTTGCAGGAAAAATTTGTTTAGGCAGTATTTTCGACTTCCTCTAATTAAGAAAACTTTGGCCAGTAATGCAGAACAACACACAGAAGAAGCCCACCAGTTCGAGCCACCACTATGCTCGTTCAATATTAAGAACATGCTCACGTCCCCTCATGGGAGGCTTAGGCCCGGCCATCATAAAGTGCTGGTTCCACAAGAAAAGTTTATTCCTCCTTCTCAACCTCGACTGCTACAACAGGGGGCTACTACTTATTTACGTGTCACTCATAATATGTGCCAAAACCAGCCAAAAGTTCTAGCAATAAATAAACAAGTTAAACAAAAGATGTTCAATGTATACTTCTTTGCAGATGCAAGGCCTTTCAACCTTCTTACTTCGGGTTCTCGTGCCCTAGAAGGCTTTCATCACTCGCATCAATGCGATGTCTCATGCACTTAATTCTAACATACAAAGCACGCAGGCCCAACAGCAAATGATCTTAATGGAACATTTACAAATCCCAGCTCCTCGCACGTGTCTAAAAATGCAGAAGCATGCTGCACTCATCCAAAAACTGAGCAGCTTGTTGCACACAGGTAAGACATCTCAAGGCCAGACGTAACAGCTGCAAGTTGTAAAGGTACAATTTACCGCGCCAGTTTCAATCACATGCCTTACACCAGTCGCCCAACAACGGCGTAACTAAACGAATAACGAAGTGTCCTCGAAGGTGTGCCTTGCAGGATACACTGGAGTGTTGCAACTTTATCAGTCAGAATAGTGTTCCTGCACCCCCGTTATCACCGCCGGAACTTGAGAAGACGACAAGCCGCGAGCGTATGATGTGAAGGAGTAAAAAGAAAACGGGGGGGGGGGGGGCTGGGCGTGTCAAAGATAACGCGCTGCGGGACACACACACAGGTTGTACTAGCCCGAGTCGCTGTAATGACTACAGTTGTCGGCCAAGTGTACGGCAGGACAGCCGCCCCATACAGATACTGCAGCGCGCGCGAGACTCCTCAAACGATACATAATACGTGAAGAGGGGGGGGGGGGGGGGGGGCGGAGTGGCACGTGAAAACGAGCTGATGCGACGTCAGGCTAGCGGTCACCTTTGGTGCCATCTCGCGCTGAGAGCAGCACGCCCGGAATGCGGCCGTCGTGCATTTGCATGCCGCACGAACTGGCACCTAACCGCGCGCCCAATGTCGCGAGGGAAAAAAATAAATAAAGAATGCCGCTAACGTCGCAGGCGAAGGGCGCGCGCGACCGAGCGAATCCGAGTCGCGCGGAATGGAGCAACATGCGCCAGCAGGACACCTCGAAAGAGGTGCAACACAAAACGAAGCGGCGACAGAGAAGGGAAGACGATACGCGCACATGCGCTTCACTGACAAGCGCGATCGCGCGCGCAGCATACACCCAGGCTGAGCGAAATAACGGTTCCTTGCGCGCAACAGCGGTTTTTTAGAATCGGCGCTTCCGAGCTTTCACGTCCACATTGGGAGATGGACGAGAAAACCCCCTCAAAAAAGATTATCGGCTCTCTCAGAGCGGCAGGCATAATAAATGTTAGATGAATGTCAGGCAGCGCCGACCGGCGTCCGAAAGCCGCCCGAATCCCGGGCACGAGACCTTCGCGGCCCGCTGACAGCATTGGCAGCGCAGAAAAAAAAAAAAAAAAGGAGAGAAAAAAAGAAAGAGAAAGAAAAACGCCAGGCAGGCGAAAATGATATTGCATCCTCAACATTTCCCTGTTCGTAGTCTCAGACAGCAGAGAAACGCGGTTGTTGAAACGACTCCGCGCGTTTTCCAGTCGAACAAAACCACAATAAACGCGGAAACACACTAGGCGCTTCAGCCAAGGCTCTTTGACATTTAGAGGCTTGCCGCAACGCCAGGGAACTGCAGTTCGCTTGATGGGCGTGCATTAATGATTTGCTGGCTGGTCGAAGGTCAGTTCCGCCACGCCGAAGACGACGAGCTGCGTCTGCCGACGACTTCGGGCGCGGCGTATAAAATTACTGCGGAAACCCCACACACACTGCCCCGGCGCTCGGGCGGCAGCTCGCGTTATAACGTGAACCGCAAAAAGCGTCCATGCTCCACAGTTGGTTCGTTGCCTGGTACTTCGGCTGCTCGCTCGGTGTTCTCGCCGATCGCAAAGGCGTGCACAACACAAAACGGTCCAGAAGCCAGCGAAAGGCTTAATCCTGATGAATGACAACTGTTGCATTACCGTGGGGGGGACCATGCACACTCCGCAGCACGCACGACACTCGTGCAAGCACTCCGCTGCCAACGCGCTTCGAACAGCGTCTCAGGTGCGGGACGCAGCACGAAACTTGTACTTACACGACCATGCCATAGGCTCCTTCTCCAATGTAGGCTAAATTCGTGTACCGCGGTGCAACTTCGAACACTTGGCCTCTGACAATTTCCGTTGCCTTCGGTTCGCCCAACTCGTTGGCCGCCATTTTAGTGACCAACGCTCGCTCTCCACCAGTTCCCTTCAGTCCTCCAGCGTGTTCGCAGTTTCCATAGGACGACGTCAGCGACGACGGACGTGACGCGAATCTGGGTCACACGGGGATTGGCTAGCGGCTGCTACGCAGTTGGCCAATGAAATTATCCAACGACACGCGACGTCATTAAGGCGGATGTGACGTTGCGCTGGGAGAAAAAGTAATTGGCTGCTTTTATCGCCGGCTTCGCCACTTTCCACTGCAGATGGTTTGCAGGTGCCGAAGCGCGCGAACATTCGCGCGGAGCGCAATTTGACGTGCGGTTCATGGCCTGCAAGCACTGCGCTGGCATGCGTCGGTCCACCACGCGGAGGCAGAGAAACCTTTCAAAATTTTGCTTTCTCCAGGTTTTCCTGGAGTGTTCTTATAATCTGCCACTGCCACGAGTGCGCTGTAAATCAGGCCGGCTGAACGGTGCCAGATTTGACAGTGCTTTCTCCAGGTCCCCCCGGAGTGTTTATCTGCAACTGCTACCAGTGTTGTAAATCACGCGGGATGCAGTGCCAGATTTCAAAGCACCAGGCGAGACTTAATCCAGCAAGAATTCCATCGGCAGATGAGGTTCAGTTGGAAACATTACTTCTTTGAAGTATGCAAAGAGCTTTGCTATAACCACTGTAATACCCCCCCCCCCCCCCCCCCGGGGGGCCCACTTCGAAGTAAATGATGAAAACTACCTGCTTTTTCTCTGAATTTATTGTACTAAAATTTTTCCCGATTGTACACTTTATGAATGTGCTGCTCTGTCGCAGCCAATAAAATTTCACACACAGCAAACAGGTCCGGCCCAACCATTTATTTGTGTAAATTTTTGTTCCGCACACAATTTCACTCATCACCACAGAAAAAAAAAAAAAAAAACTACACATTCATCACTTCCGAGAACAAGCATGCCATCACTGATTAGTAAAAAAAAAAAAAAAAATGCGCCTTGTCCCCAAGAAACTTCAAGATGGGCCTAGTCACTTAAAACTTCAAGCTAATCTATGTATAAAAAAAAGTAGGGAGCAGGCATCATGAATCGCAGTCACTACACGCACCTTGCAAGCTTTTGGTTGGATTAGAAAAAAAAAAGAAATGCAGGCCTAAAAAATGTGACGGGAGCGCTATATCTCTGATGCCCCACACTTTGAAAAGAGGAGACAGAAGTCGAAAACAGCAGTGCCACATTGCATCCTTAGATATAACTGTACACTCAGGAAAGCTTGGTGGGTGAAGGGTGGCAGCGGCAAATTTCCAGTGCAGGACAACGCGTGGAAGCTTTTGGCGGCCGCTGGTTAAAGGTCGTCGTCGTCCTCGTCAGGCAGCGACGTGTTCTGTGCCTCCTTCATGTCGTTCTCAAGCTTGGCCTGCCATTCAGGGTCCATGGTGACCTCGGGTGGAGCAAGAGCAGGCATGGCCACAAACTCCAGGTTGGGATCTCCGATGAGCTTGCGTGCCAGCCAGAGGAAGGGCTTCTCAAAGTTGTAGTTGCTCTTTGCGCTGATGTCATAGTACTGCAGTGGGAGAAGAGAGAGAACAGTCGGTCAAGTTGCAAAGCAGTTACAGCATAGATACTGGGAGTGTGAAAATAAAAATGAAGTTGCACCCGCCTCTAAACAGGCATGCTAACAAAGTGAGTTTTATTTTAGGCTATTTCTGTGTCATTCTCACAAAAACAATACGAAAGACCTTTTACTCGACGAACTAGTGTTCCTGTCACACATTCCTCCCATGGCTTATTTTCCACTGCACCTGAACCATGACAGACTTCCAAGACTTGCAGAAATCGCACTGCCTCAGCTTCAATAATGGCTGAACAATGGAAATCTCAACCTGGAAACATCTCCACAGGAGGAACTTGTTTTCATGTTTGAGAACATGCCTTCATATGAGCTGGCAGTCCCCTTGTCGGAACACTGATTCGAGGAATGAGGCTTCCCTTTCTTGGCAACAGTGGACCTAAATTTCCATCTTCCAGTGAACCCCTGCTCTAGCCAACCTGAATTGACAAAAACATCAAATTGCCACAACCCACACATATTGCTAGTTTTATTGCTGCCATTCCATAATGCGTTCTACTCATCTGTGTGTTCACTTGTAATTAGAGAAGCAACATGCACTATTGCAGAAATGTTCAACTGTTGACATAACGGAGAAGTGATCACTGCGGCTATAAATTGATTCCACTGATAACATGCAGAAACTACTGAAACAGAGTGTGTGCAGCCCAACTCCATTTTTTTTTTTTTGTCTGCAGCAGATGCAGATGTGCAAGCGGCTTCCTCTAGTACGAAGGTCCTAAATTGCAACCGGAGATCAATCCCTTCAGACCAATTCCCTCTACTTTTCTTTCAAGTCTTTCTTTTCCTGTTCGCCCGCAACCATGCTTTCCTCAGATGTCACCCAACTCGCCCAGCAACAAGTTCTACCCAATCTAAAATTGACCATTTAACTTTCTTACATGAGCTATCTTGAAACAAGTGCACTTAATTTTTCATAGCACAGACAAATTGCAAGAAGGTCCTGATTGCTGATTTTATGTAGCATTAATGGTGGGTATAATGACGATGCTCACAAAAAGATAAAGAGTGCGTGCACGTTTATCCTTGGTGCACTCATGGCTGCTGAAGTCATCGCAGAGTCAGTGTGAACCAGTGTATTGCACCTTTTCCAGCTAAGCTCCAATTTCAGATCTAAACTTGCAACCAGTTGCAGCGGTACTACCTTACACAAATGGTATGAGATAAGATGCATTGCGCAAAAAACAATGTTTCATGCCTGCAGCAGTGCTTCTCGTAAACTTCTGTGTTCACAAGCCATGATTGAGGCTATGCACGTTAATGTCGCAAGCTCTGCACTCGCATTGAGAATCTGCACTGACGCACAATGTGTGCCTCACCAGAAGCGCCAGACTCCGGATGACGACTTAAACTGCTATTTCTAAAGGAGTGAAGAGCTGACATCTTCAACTAGTCATCGTTCGAGTTCACAATTATGTCCAGAAACCTCCAAACTTAAAAAAAAAAAAAAAAAAAGCTGGCAAGCACCAGGGCGCCCCGCAATACTTAATACTTGTCTCCATGGACCAGTCTCAATTTCAATACACGGAGGCGAACGCACTGCGGCGTTGCAACACACTGGCTCACTCTGGGTGTGCGATCGCTGCAGCTACCCCCGAGTGCACCCAGGAGAAACGTGCAACGCACTCCTGTTTATTTTAATTTTTTAGCTTCGTCGTTATAACCCACCATTAATGCTACACAAAATCAGCAAATTTCGCTATTCATGACGTCACAACAATGTCGATGGCATCAAGTCAAGCATTTTGAGATAACTTGGGTGTCAGAATGTATTGTCAAATGTTTCTCAATCTCCATTATTGGTAAACGTGTTTTTCTCTTTGCGTGTGAAAAGCCTGTCGTGAAGTTTCTGCAACCTTAAAAATATGCGTCACTACTTTTTTGAAAGCATGCTCCCTTCCAAGCATACACTGGGTATGAAGGCGGAGAAGTCACCTGGAGATTCTTCTTCCGGTGGAAGACGATGGACTTGGCCTTGACCTTCCGATCCTTGATGTCCACCTTGTTGCCGCACAACACAATGGGGATGTTCTCACACACTCGGACCAGATCCCGGTGCCAGTTGGGGACGTTCTTGTACGTCACACGGGAGGTCACATCAAACATGACGATGGCGCATTGGCCTACGTAAAAAAAGAACAAAAAAAAAGTTGAGGACTGCAACATTTTCCACAGTCAGTTGATAAGATGTCATGCGAGAGCCAGGATGTACCCGCTCACATTATAATGAAAGCAACTTCTTTGATGTCAGGCCAAAAGGGTGCATTTCTTGTGGTGAGCTTCTCGGACGACGAAATGTGAAGCACTTGCACTTTGCTTCACAGCCCTGTTACACAAGGCACCAAACTGGTAAAACCAGTTTAAACACATTCTTGGCAAGCAACTTAGGCTATGATGCGCCAGCTGTAAGGTGGGGTTTTATATTCAGTAGATAAATGTGACTGAAGCAACAAAAATCAGTACAGCTTATTTGAAAACCTGCTACCTCTAAAAACTTAACACCAGCAGGAGATACAAGTGCATTTTCCAATGAGATTAAAAGGGTGAACTGGCATTAGTGTTTAGTAAAGTTTGTTAAAACTTGTCTTGCAATTGTTGGTCACATGCATGTACTTCAGCAGTTGCTATATGCAAGAAAATTGAGGACAATGAATGCCAAAATTTGTGCAGTTGCCATAATTTACTCCCATGCTCCTAGTTCTGCCCACAGCATGTGGAAGTAGAATAAAGGTGTTTATCTGCATGCATTAACTATGCTCGTTTTTGCGAAATTTTTGTTCATATTTTTTTCTAGGCAATGAAAAATGGAACGGTGTAACTTAAAACTATTCCAATCCGTTTTTATTTCAAATCAGCCATTAGCTCTCCTTGATAGGTCAATATGTTTCCGGCTCTGCCTATATGGATGGGCTGGACTCGAACCACTCAGGCCTATCACGGATGGCTAATGGCCGATAAGGAATAAATACAGATTGGAATCGCTTTAAGTTATACCTACCTTGATGTTCAAATTTGTGAACATAACAAATTTTGCACTTATGAGCCAAGTCTGCCTTTGAAAGACATTGCAAGAGCACCTCTCATGTAGTGACTCGAACTTTGCAGCATTATCAAAAACATGTTTCTGTTCAGACAGTGTGACAAATTCTGTGAACATGTCAGATTCAGGCATTTATCCCATGTTGAATCAATGCTACCAAAATGGTAGAAGGCAGAGAAATGAATGCTTTCAGTAAGTCATTGTGTGGCTTCCAACCAGAGCACCAGACTGACTGACAGGCACATCGAAAGCCATGTGACCAGGCCACAATTTTGTAGGGATTCCTTCCACTCAGTTCCATGTTGCTAACAAGGGTGGAGTGTCACTCTGGCCACTGACAAAGCAGTAAAAGGAACAGCACAGGAATGCTGCTTTCGTTCTATGTAATTACACAGTATAAAAATAGAAGCTGCCATGGAAGTTTTTAATAGCAATCCGTAGGGACTAACAAATTTGTTGGGTCTCAAAAGTGTGTACTTTGTAATAGTATAACTTATGTTAAATAAAATTTCAAACCGAAAAATGCATCGCTACAAAACCGTGGCCTTGCTCGGCACTCCCAAAGCCATACAGCAGCAACGCTTTGAACGAGCTGCATGAAATGAATTTTATGCATATTTGAAGAATTCGGGCACCTGGATCTCCTTGGAATAGCAGATTTGCATCCCCCCCCGCACTACTCACCCTGGATGTAATAGCCATCACGCAGTCCACCAAACTTTTCCTGGCCTGCAGTGTCCCAGACGTTAAACCGGATGGGACCCCGGTTTGTGTGAAACACAAGAGGGTGGACCTCCACTCCAAGTGTGGCTAAAAAAAGCACAGAAGCAGTAGGGTCATGCTGTGAACACAAACATCGGATACACCAAGAACTACAATTCATTAAAGTGTCGTACAGCTGTAACCTGGTGAAATGTGTAGCAGCACCACACGTACACCAAATAAGTTGGAGCTGTTCAGATACTTGGCACTTGTCTTCACACCAGGCAACCTGCTTCCACATTAAGTTTGCATTAATTGCATTACAGCGCCCAACTTGATTCCAGAAGCTTCAAAACACTATCTCGTCAGTCTCGCATTTGAAAAGGGCATCTGTTTTTGTTCTTTTCTTTTTAAACAACCAGACAATTCCAGCCCTTCAGGAGCTACTAAACAAAACGAACAGCAGAGCGCATGGCCGAAGCATAAGTGAAGAATCCAAGATATAGTGCGCGCCGTCCCATCATCCCCAATGACAGGCACATCGGGTTTGGCCGCATTGCGCAATATTTGCGAGATATTTTCGCTTCTGTTCTGGTTTTTATAACTGAAAGGGAGAAAGTAAAAATAAAAGAAAACAAGCTAAAATATTGCAGTTTACGGCGAGTATTGTCGCACAGTTTGCCGAAAGCATAAGTACTATCGGCGTCAAATGAAATGCAAACAGCGTTGCGCGTGGTGCAGTTTGCACGGTACCGTCATCATTAAATTCGCTCATGAGGTTTGCCACTTGTGCGCCACATCTATTCTTTCGATTGGCAAGCTTGCACAGCGCGGTATTGCTGGCAGCTGCGACGGTGACCAGTGTGATCGTGCCGAGCGCGTTTCCAGAACAAAAGCGAAAATATCTCAGTATAGCGATATCGCTCAGCGCCGAAACCGGATTTGAGCGCCTGTCATTCATGATGACTGGACGGCGTGCACTATACCTTCACTTATGCTTGGACCACGAGCTCCGCTGATAGTAGAACTGATAGACGCTGTTAGTACAACTTAGCACTAATTAGGTTATTCAAACGCAATTAATCTTTCATTTTCCAAGTATTTCCCTTAGACTCTCAGCTCATTCACACAATGCAAACTCATCGACACTTGCAGCTTCAGATTAGAGGGACAATACTTTCCGCATGGGCTGTGCCATCTGGCCACCAGTCAATCATCACGAGCTGCAGCTTTATACATATTAAAAGTTAGCAGACTAACAGAAATTAACAATACAGAATTACCCCTTGAGATGAACACATTTGACCATACAAGCTCACTTTCCCAATTACACGCTGGGCGGCTGAAGCGCCATACGTACCAACATATTTCTTTTCAAACTCTCCAGTCAAGTGCCGTTTAACAAAGGTGGTCTTTCCTGTCCCACCATCACCAACCAAGACACACTGCAAATGTGAAAATAGCGTTTAGTAACAAAGCAATGACACACATGCTTTTACACCAACAACCATCATGGAACTCCTAAACAGAAAAATAACATATGTGACAAAGTTACGAAGATAGCCTCATGTTTACATAAAAAATGCAACCCCTCATACAACAGCGAATGAAATGAAAAAAGGGGGGGGGGGGGGGGAGGGTGCCTATGAAAATGACAAAAAGCAACACACTCAAATTCTGCGCTAAATAAATGATCCCCTTATGAAACCATTTTTAAAAATAATTTAAATGCAAAAAGACGAACATATAAGTATAAAAATATTCAGTGAAGTTAACGATGCATTTCTTCCCGACAAATTACGCGGGTACTACACGCACGTGCTAAGGTTGTGCACAAATAATGATCTGCGCCAGTAAATTTCTGAACAACACCGTCACATCGTAGCTCCACGAATAAGGCTTATTCGCTATAATAGGCCTCAAGACTCGAAAACGTGCAGCATCAGATTAGAGGGACAGTTCTCCGCATGGCATTCGCCGTTCGGTCACCAATAAATCATCATTAGCTGCAGAGAGAGTGAGTTTCTATTTGCCAACAATACGTCTCAAATCACGCTTTTGCAAGCGAGAAAAATATAAGGCGGGTGTTTCCACTTACTTTGAAGGTTGGGGTGCCGTCCCCGTGGTCTGCCTGCAGCATTGTCTGCAACACAATCAGTTGTCAAAAAATGAACGCTCGAGTCAATGGACAGCGAGATTAGACGCGGTTATTGTCTGTTGCCAGTAGTCGAGAGCAACCCGCACGCCGCAAAAGGCGAGACGTGTGCGCCAAACGCGCTCAGAATGCGACGGTAAAGAATCGACGCAATGAATGGGGGCATACAACCAAACACACAAAGCTGGGGGCTGTGCTACGCGTCCTTCAGGTTACTCCGTCACTAAATACTCTCTAACTGCGATGACCGTTAACGAAACGACACAAGGTTTACAAACGCAACCTCTCGGACAGTTCCTGGAAGCGTACTTAAGGTACCGTGTGAAACGTCGGTGCGGTTATGAGTAATCTACCGGCACTTGCGTGGCCACGGCAACCAACGAAAGTGCGCTAGAGCACGATGCAAGCTCAGTGCCCGCCGTTGGAACAAACACTTCTTTGAACGAAATCGACTGAGAAAGCTCCGTGCGATGCTAATACAGACCGTGTTGCCCCGAGAAACGTTACAGAGGCTATTAGAGAGCTTCGACGTTGGACGCAAAATCCGATGGCGCCAATTTTCACTATCGGCGCACCGCTCACGACATTCAAATTTACGAGCTAAACGCAAGCATTACGGGTGACTAGCTAACACGGCTGCAATTTCGAGGCTTGAACTCCACGGTTAAGGGACGGTGAAGCATATTTTAAAATATTAACTACACTTCGCACCTGACACAAAATACCGCCTCCTAGGCCTCGACCGAACAAAAGCGATACGCAACAAAAGTAAGTTCGTTTCGAACGCTGACAGCCCCAAATCGCGTAATACTCGCGACAAATCGTAACAGAAAAACCGAAATTTACTTACGAAAATGTAGTTGTCTTCAAACCAAGGTTTTCGAGCCGATTTAAACAGATTCTCCCTCGCAACTGCGCATTCACACACACATACACAGCACCGGATTTTTCTAAAAGAAATGCCGCACGCGGCGCCAGTTGCGCCACAACGCACATACAAGGCATTCCGCATTTAGTTTCGTTTTTAATGTGTAAAAGATATCTTCGATTTTGTTGCCTATTAATGACGACGATTTACGCTTAAATAATGAAACATTTAATAGTGCTAACAAAAATTGCCGCTTAGAAAAACCTGCCTGTCCTGCCTGTGAACAATCTGAAACCGAAACCTATCAAGGCCACTGCTGCCACAGCAAGACGCTGCCACCACCACCACCCGTAGTGGCGGTGCGCTAGGTTTCGATCGCCGTCAAGCCCGATCGGGATAGAATTTCTCGACCGCGATTGGCTTCCACAGCTAGCTTGCGCAATGTAGCCAATTGCGATCGAGAAATTCAATCCCGATCGGGCTCTATCGCGATCGAAAGTGCACAGATTACTAGTTCGCATAAACTTCATTACCGGGTGTCAGAACATTGACATGTGGCGCTCCACATTATCTTCCTTCATCATTTTTTTTTTGTCTGTAATCTTTTTGTCTCCATGTGATGCAATTTGGTTCACTTGCTTTTTGTTTTTATTGCGATAGCAATTATATGGACACTCCGAGCGGATTTCTGCCGTCGCCGTGAAGTTCCGTATGAAGTCCAACGGCGATAAAATCGTCGCCGTGCGCCGTATGCTGTATGTGTGAGTGAAAGCGCGCGAGCGCGCGAGGGACGCGCGCTTTCACGGGAAGCGAACGCACAGCGTAGAGCAAACGCGACTTCTTCCGTCGCGCGAAAGGCCGTGGGGGACACGAAAGTCGGCGGGGAGGCGACGTTTAGCTGCGGCACCAAATGCGTATTTATATAAAAACGTTGCGAGACGAGAAGGTGGTAAAGACTTCCGACGCTGCTCGACGAGTGTCCCGTTCTGATCTCGTCGAAAACCTCCAAGCCGCCGCCAGAGGCACCGGCAAGTCACCAACGCCGCGCGCATTCGGTGCGAACGTAAGCAAAATGCCGACGGCATCGACAACGGTTATGCGCGTTGCTGGTGCTGCTGTTCAAGTTTATACAGCTGATAAAACTACTATCCTTACTCCGTATAGCTCTCCACTAATTTGCTATCGCAATTGATGCTTCGCCTTTCGGGTGAAACTCCGACATTTTTTTTCGTATTTTCCCTATTATTTCACCTGCTTCAATGCTCGTCGTGTTTAATTGTTATGCGTAAGTGTATCCGTAACGCATGAACAGTGCATGAATAAATAAATTAATTCTTTATGGCAAAGTACAGTGGCTTCCTTTCGTTATGTTACTCGGTGTACTATAATGACACAAGACCAGGCACACCAAATGCAATGTAGTGGTGCTCATTATGCAAATTTCTTTTATTCCCTTTTCACTACAGCTATACAGTACAAACATTTCTGTACACATACGAACCTGTAACATATATTTATATGTATAATATATACACACTTAGCATAGGTAAGCTCTCTTCAATCCCTCTAGGAGCGACTGATGTGCACAACATTCAAGGGTGTAAGAGAAGACAACAGTGGTACTTGGCAAGTCAACAACACTCCGCCTTTTTCTCTCCATTGGTCCAAGACTTATTCCCGACGAGAGGAACTATGCGAAGACATCAAGGTGCACTTGGTCATGAACCCTTATGCTGATCACATGACAACATAGCTTGCTGTAAGAGTGGAAAAACTTGCAGCTCAACTTTGAGAATGTGCGACATCTACACTTGGCATCTGGAAAAAATTCAGACAGGTTGCGATAAGAAACCGATAGAAAATATTTGTTATAAATATATTTCCCTGAAAAAAATGTGGCATAGCTCGACAGTTTCTCAAGCTGTGACTTACTTAGTTGAACAGCCGTTCTCTTTATAATGAAAATGCTTTGCTAAAATGAAGGTTTACCCAAAGTTTCCAACCAGCTGCCTTGTGTCAGTAAGGCAGTGGAGCAAATGGACGTGGAGCTATCTCCCCGCTCATACCATTCATGCAATGGAAATGGGTGACAACGCTACTCAGCATGTCAGGTTGGCCACGGTGTTCCTCAAGGCAGTCATGTTCATTCCTGTGCTACACTGCCCCAATCAGAAGTTTACATGAACTACCTACATCATAAGAATCAGTCTGTATAGCTGTATTACATCCGCATTTGGGCTTCCAGCATGACACAGTCGCAGTTCAGTGCAAGGCGCCAACGTGCTACATCATACATAGAAAAATGTCTGCAGCTTTCACTCCTGCAAATGGTGACTGTGAAATCCACCACCCTCGCATTTAACTGTAAGGCACATGCCCCCATACTCAGCTACCACCAACAACAAAGCCATATCTTGTGTGTAAGAATGCCAGTCTTTGTTTTGTGTGGTCACCGACGAGGGCTTGCCGTCAAACATGTGGCAATTTGCTTAGGGCATCCCTGCAACACTCTTTGAATGCGATTATATAAACCTGTCCAGTCGTCATCGGCACCTGAGCCAGATGTTATTCCTGTACATGCAACAAGCAATGCTGAAACTTGTGTATGTGCTCTTTGCACACGCTGTTAACCTTGTTCAGCTCGCTCAACGCCATCATGCCGTGTTGGGGGGCTGAAATGAAGGGCCAGCACTTGCATCACATAATTAAAGATTTGGGTAGCTGGATGCCTTCCCACAAGAATTCTTGAAACACAAACGGCAAAGAAGGTCAAATATTTTACAGCCTTATCATGCATTCAACTTGCAATTGGGTAGGGAATTCTGTACCCAAGTGTGAGGCCCACACAATGTGAAATATGACTAGTGGGCATTTGCTTTCGTTGCAATGTATTTGAGCTTATTTGGTGTTTCCTAATTCTGAATACTTTTGTTGGCGAGACCATATTTCTCCCAGAACTCTCTATATGATGCCACAAAAATAATCGTTTATCATCTTCAAGTTTTCTAAAAAAATAGGGCTTGACCATTAATCTAGCATTTATATCCCGCTGGAACAAAACATGAACGCAGGAAACTGAACTAGATGGCAGATTTCCCTTTCCAGAATTTGCCGCTGTGCATAACACTGCCATTAATAATTTACAGAGCTTTAGTCTTGGGGCCCAGAGCACTCATAGCACCTGACCACACCACAATCACACATTCAATTCACTTTCAAGTCATGAGATGAAAGAGGTGTCTTTATTTTGCGTTTCATATTCCAATGTGATAGCACCTGGAAAAATAGTCATGCCACTAACACCTAGAGACATTGTGTTCGACTCTGGAACTGGCACCTCTGTGCAACGACCGCGGCTCTCCAGCAGCAAAATCATTTTGATCAGTCTTAGTTTGCATCAGTGTCTCTCACCCGAGACACCAATAAGTGTCACTCCATATATATGAACAGAAACTAATATTCGCCAATTTCGAATAGTGAGTTCTCTAATCACATCAAATACGAATCAAACAGCAAAGAATATTTCATTTGTAATGTTCGATGATTTCAGATATTTCCACAGCCTTAAAACTTCTCTACAAAGTAATTTTCATTACCGGGGGTTAGTTTTTACCTTTTCCTGCCAAGAAGAATCCCGTAAAATGAGGAATTTTCTAGCGCTTTGTTAGTGAAGCACAGTGTTGCAATGTATCACCACGAGCACCTAGCTACAATCGAGCACAGTCAAACCCGGATATATCGAATCTGAAGGGGAACCCCAAAAAGTTCAATTTGTAGGTAATTCGATATATACAATAAAAGTTTCATACAAAATTTTCACGAGGATTTTACTGCTGTTCTTTCTACACAACAATTCGTTATATCTGTGGGCTTGATATATACGGGTTCGACTGTATTAAGGTAATACAGAAATGGTAATAGATACGCAGTCTACTGCAAAAAGAATTAAAGCCAGGCAGCCATTACCAGCAACAGCGAACTGGCCATTACTTTTTTTTTGCAATTGGCTATACGTCAGGCTAAGGCTATATATAGAAGTTTAACTTGCTTGATGCATGTAGTCTCACAAAAAAAATTTTTTTTTCATTGTTTATATATTACAACTAAATAAAGTCTACTGTGCTCAAACTCAAACCACATTTCACTCGTACCACATTTACAAGCACAACAGTAAATGGCACAACAGGTATACAGCATAACTTTTTTAATTTTTTTTTTATTTCCAATTTTGCCTCCTCTGCATATCTGGTTTAGCTTAAGAACTCGCCTTCTCTCAATATTTGTATTCTTCTGAATTTTAAACGTCCACTGCTCACACATTCCTGATTTAAAGACGTGCACGTGTGTCGACATATCCATCCACTTTGAACCCAAAGTCTCGCTGTGGCATTCAAACGATAACTCACCTGACCCCTATTTAACGCCTTCTTGCATGTACAGAACACGGCTAAGACAAACCAACCCAGCTGCCAATGATGATGACCAGCAGGACAGCAGAGATGGCAGTGCATATGAGGATAAGCACTCGTTTCTGAAAATCAAAAAGGCATGACATTACCAGCACATATATTTTTCTTGCTTAATGCTATGCCCAGTACGATACCACATGAAACGCATGATTACACAAAATAGTTGCTCCAAATGCCTCCCCAGATGTTCTACTTGCTTCTTTTGATAGACAACGCTCATGAATGGCATGCCTCTGTCCCTGTAGACCACTGTAGACCACCCCAAACCCTCTCAAGGATCCCCAAGAGACTTTGGACCACAGCTTGAGGCAGAATGGTCTATATCAAGTCCTTCAAGTAAACCTCAACACTGCTGGGTTGCATTGATTGCGATGCATGTGTGTAGCCGATGTAACGCCCCAGTGTTAATGCTCAGTTGAAGGACTTGCGTGCTGAAGGCCGATAGTTTTCAGCACTTTGGCTCCTTCAATCACAAATTGTGATTGGCTATTGGCAAAAGCTCGACACTAAAATTTTTGCACATGCATGTTAAAGTATTATCTACACTGCGATTAAAATTGTTATTTTAGGCTCTCAGCAATGCTTGGTTATCCATATGTGACATTAGGAATAAGTTCTAGCACAAAGAGGCACTACAGAGAAACTCTAAATTTGTTTAGACCGAAGTTTATTCACTGAACCTCTATCAGAGGAGAAAATTCCTATACTGAACTTGCACCCAAACCACTGCACCAGTGATGTGAATTTAATGTTAAATGTTTCACAGCATTTTCATGTATTCAGGATGTCTTTTTATGTCGAGAAAGTTCCCCAATGTTTCCCATTGAGTCTCTGATCGTTTTTAAATGCAATATATAATCTTTCTCTATCAATAATAAACTATGTTTTTCATTGAATAGCTTCTTAAGTTTCTGCCCAGGAAAGAATTCTACAAAGCAGTGATGGTTCAACACGAAATGCATGCACTTGTGTTGAAGCCCTTTTAGTGCGAAGCCTCTGACATGACAACGCAATACCATATCAAACAGGGTTGTGTATTTTTGCTCGTTTCCCTGCCCTACTGCTGGCTAACAACATAGTGCAAGACCAAGTCCTGACACCAATCATAAGATCTTACTGTGAGAATTGTGCAGTTTGAAAAATGAAAAGAAAAAAAGGAACCAGAAAGTAAGCAAGGTACCATAATGCTGAAACATAGAAAACTTAATTGTAACAAATGAAAAAACAAAAAGAAACACTTACGTTTCATTATGGCAAGAACGTATCAAAAGTTTGACTCGAAGCATCTAATCCAACGAAAAAGAAATGCTCAAACAGAAACTTGTAATTAATGGAACACGAGCATTTATTGCAGGACACACAATATACAGTGCATGAACAAAAACATACAATAGGCCTCAGCAGAAATATTCTTTCGTAGCCACTTATGACATGCATGGTGACAAGAAATTCTTACCCTCTAGTAAATGACATGGCTAGTTATGCGACAATTAGCCCACCTGTGCATGACCCCCACATATGAGTTTCATTACACCTTATCACCATGAACAATTTGGAAAAAACAAGGAACTTGCAACATTCATATCTATCGCACTATGCCAGTAACATACACTATCAAGGGCAATCAAAATGCAAACAGGACAATTAGACTAGAATGCAACCTGAAAAGATGGTTATTATGATAGGTTCAACAAACAGTGTGGTATGTTTTCCAAAGAGCAAGAGAAAACCAACCATGCCATATTATTTAACCAACTGCGACCACAATACTTTTGTACCTGCTTGTGTTGAAACCAGCCTGCTCGAGTTGTTTAGTTTGCTTGCAAAAGTACGCAAGCTGGCAGAGAGCCTAAAATGCCATGCCATTCAAATACTTCTCTTATTAATTAATGCAACATGAATACCCACTTTCAAAGTATTTGCGTGCAAAACAAAGGCACTCTAGAACACACATGCGGAGTGTAGTCAGCCCAGGTTACAAGGGCACTGCCTTCAGCATGCGATACACTGCAGTTCATGTTCATGCAAACAATAATTGCATTGTATAATTTTGGACGTCGCAAAGTTTTACACATCAACACAAAAAAGAAAAAGCATCTGTGTTAACACTACAGAGTCAGCACTGGAACCTGGTTATTGTGCTAGGTACATGAGGTTTCCCATTGTAGCATTTTCTCAACTTCATATCGATTCCAACAGTCATTCACAAACTTGCGCTGTTGTTTTACAATTTACTGACACTGAACATTTGGCTTCTTGGGTTAGATCAATGCATCCAAAAACAGGAACGATGAGTGGACAGTCGAAAGGCCTGAATACAGTCAAACGACTTTATAACGAAGTGCTTTATAACAAAGTGCTCCGAAATCATGCGTTATACAGGTCAACTGGTTGCAAAGGTCGCACACCGCACAGCTCACAATAGAACCGGGACAGAATTATTACTACATTTTACAGGTAATTTAGCTGTAAAGGTGTTCGTTGTAGAGAGCGTAACTGTCAAATTGGGTATTCAGGATGCGTACTTAAAGGGACACTAAAACAAAATACTAAGCCAAGTTAGATCAAAACATTAGTGTTCATCTAGAAGTCTATCACTGTTTTTTGCGTGCCAATATGTGACCTTGTTGCATAGTAAATCGCCATCGAAGATCTTGCTGCTGCTCCTCAATTTGAATCGCCCGCACCAAAATGAACAAGTTGACATAATCCCCATGTGACCTTCCTCTCCGCCTCCCTCTGTGAATCAGCCAGTGCCGATGTCACACGAGAGGTACCAAAGCCTAAAACAGGGTGGCGGAACTATGATTTTCCATTTTTTTAATTTTCTCACTTGCAAAAGCTCTTTTCTGAGCTACAAATGGCAAATTCATTATTACTGAATCCTAATCCTTCAATATAGCTCAGCTTAATATTTTCCTTTAGTGTCCTATTAATGTTGAGTTAATAAAGACGCAAATAGAAAGGGCTCCTCCAGCTGTAGAGTTAGCTCGTTCATCCTTGAATTTCGAACAGCGGTAGAATCTTGTGGTGTACGTACTTTTTTTATTACTATATCTGGGACCGGTTGCTCACCTATTTCATGCAGAATAAATCCCAACCACGCCAGGTCAGTGGCAATTGATCTCACAGATATATATAGAACTAAAGATGTAATCGCTTCTGGATGTGGGGGCCTCAAAATTTGAGTGCGTGCCACGATTGTTCAAGAAACGCACAACATGCACTGCGTCTCGTCAGAACAGTGACAGATGGCACCACCATTCTGCAGTCAAGACAGCAATAAATGCTGTGATTCCTTATTAGCTCAAGCAAGCTAGGTGACCAACTGTTGCCGCCCTGTTACAAAGGGGATGCCAACAGAAATCAATGTCAAGGAATACTTTCCTTGGCTTTGTGTCCAGAAAAGTGCAAGCTAGCACTTTTCAGGCTAGCATCATCAAGACGATGCATGCTTTCGATTTATTCAGAATGAGGTTGACAAGTACTGTTAACAAAGATGAAAGAGGTAATTAAATGAAATACACGATGAAATGCTATTTCTGTGCAGAATTTAAGCACAAATAAACCGGCAGCTTAAATAAGAGAGCCATTTATACCTGTCTTCCTCTCTTATGCAATATTTGAAATGTTAATCAACACCACTACATAATGGCAACGTCAATTTGGCCGTAAAATCATGGCTCTGATAACATAGATGAGGTTGCACAGAACTTTCGTCTTTTCGACCAGGGAGTTTGGCGGTCGCTAATCGCTCACTTTGCTATCTTGCAAAAATATTTTGTGCGTATATGAGCTACTGAGTTACTGTGAATAAGTTATTAGTTTCGTAAACTTCCATTTTGGACAATACTGTATTTAACTTATAATATTCCAAACTTTTAAGAACTCAAACAGCGCTGTACGATCCTCACGAGTTTCA
This sequence comes from Dermacentor silvarum, assembly GCF_013339745.2. Classification (NCBI taxonomy): domain Eukaryota; kingdom Metazoa; phylum Arthropoda; class Arachnida; order Ixodida; family Ixodidae; genus Dermacentor; species Dermacentor silvarum. The sequence goes on along the minus strand of NC_051156.1, from coordinate 169,097,210 downwards.
ATTAATGCAAGTTGATAAGACTTCAAATCAGATCTCCAACTCAACTTCAGCGTCATACTGATGCTTTTAAAAAAGTTTTGCTGTAACAAGATGCCGTACAACGAGGGATCACCAAAAACGCAAGACAGCAGTTAATTTTTGGCACATAATACTAAAGGAGGGAAAACTAATTACAAGAGTGTCTATATCTTCGTGCCATGTACACACAGAGCAAAATACTATGTGCTTTTTTATGTGCGGAGGTATTGATCTGGCACGACACAGCAGTAAAGAAAATCGGAGAGACACGGCACGCTCATATTAATCGTATCTGTACCGCACTTGAAGTGCCACCGTTATCATGGCTGACAAAATGTGGCAGAGAGCCAGGCATGAAAATTGCATGAAATAAAGCCCTTGTTACTGTAGAGTAAATCTAGAAAATAAAACGCACAAGTATATACCCTGCCAGTAGTACATAAGAGAAGGTTTAAAACATTAAACAATCAGCTTGACACCAGTGGTCGCTGAGGAGCAGGACTAGTTCATGGTGCAGAAAAGATTAAACAAAGAAAAATGGTAAAGCACCTCTGATAACAGCACTTCTACCTATCAATAATATCTAAAAAGTGGACCCTGAGCTCTTGGGCTTTCTTTTCTCTGAGCACAGATGTCAGTACGCAATATGTTGTGTTTGGCTAAACGACACATTTGTAGCCATATCTAAAAGACATGATGAGGAGTTAAAAACACGGTAATTTTTTTGTTATGTGGTCCTCATAGACATTAAATTCTTAACACAAGTACCCACAGGCACTCATCAGCATGTGTTATAGCTAAGCATCAGCTGCCTCAAACACATTTGCTGGTAGTAAATAGGTCAAACTAGCTGAAACTGAGAAGAAGAAAAAAAAGGGGGGGGGGAGGAGGGGCTAGTTACTGGGCCTTTTATGCTGTGCTGAACTCCCTTCCTCTAGGGGTGTGATGCTATTACGTCACTGTGGTCATAGAATATGAGATACCATAAAATAAAAGTACTGATCGTCTGAACCTATTCAGAAAAGCTTAGCAGCGAAAATACGAAGAAATGACATGCATGAAATATAGAGAGACATCTAAATACTTGCAGAATATCTAAAAATTGTTGCATATCCGCAGAAATTTTGCAGACGCAATGATGCTCCTTGCTCTCTGCACTGCTCTGACAGAAATAGCACTTTGAGGACCTGGTATTTAGGACAATGTCTTGCTTTACAATGCTCAAAGAAACCCGTAAATTCAAACGAGTAAAACACAATTATTTAGGAAACTGAAGTTTTCCATTTGCTTAAGTGCACTGCATGGGAATGGGAATCCAAGGAAGGGGCAATATTGTAATATAAGGTCTGTTCAGAGAGAGAGAGACTCACTCCTTGGTACTGGACTTGGTGCAACTGACATTCCCTACCCTTCCTGTCATACACACAAGCACCCTCATCTCATGACAACTATGAGTCAAGAAGTTTGACACCTTTCTGTAGTTATTATGTGGCGATGATGCTCCTATATTTCACTTCAGTGTCACGCATCAGTTTGCTGATGGGATGAATAAGCACTGTTTCCGACATGCACCAGTTTGCCTTAATAGCTGAAACCTGCTGTGTGGTTACGACTTACTGCACCAAAATGTTACAGAATATAAAAGCTTGCACTTTCCAGGCTATCTATGCATAATGCTAGCACATACACAAAAGGAAGCAGGTAGGGCATATCATTTAGGTTTGAATATCTATGTTGTGTGCACTCTTCTCACTTATCAATATAGGCAAGAATTTACCTTCATTTTTAATTGTTATTTCCGTGCCACTGCTGCAACAGTTTTGCCATAATCATTGTGTTTTACCATTTTCATGGTGTAATGCACTAAACATGCCGATCTTTTGAAGAGAGATAGACAGCTAAACATCGGCTTAACCTACAAAAATACACAGTGGCATACTAGGAGCCTAGTTATAGCTATAGTTATGGCCTAGTTATCACCAATTAATCAGCGAAACAAGGAAGCCGTAAGCACAACCATTACTCAATCTTGCAGCAAGTTCATAAAGTTCATCCGGCTTCAGAAACGAAATATGACAGCACTGCCGAAAAATAAAACTGAACGAGAAGCTAAACCATGCAAGCAGACACACAAATACGTGAACAGAACATAGGCATAAGTCAGCCAGTACAGGTACACAAATCAACCCCCTCCCCCCAAAAAAACACACACACACGCCTACAACTAACCCTCATTCTTAGAGAAGTTTGAAAGAAGCAACAAAAAAATAAAGAACTGTCGCAACATAAAAAGCATGACTCAGATTTGTGCCTCTTTCTTTGTAAATCATATTTCTGAAAATTGGAGACAACGTGCCCCAATTATGTATTCGTTGTGGTCATCAGAAAATATTCAATGCAAACACTGCTGTCGAGAATATTCATTCGAACATGTAAAAAACAGGAACATTAATGACTAACACTAGTTCCAACAATAAACGAAAGCAGAGTAATAAACCACCGACTAGAATTCACGACTATACATGCATTCGCAGCTTCAGTAAAAGCCTGCGGTACAAGCTTTATACAACATCAGTAAAAGAAGAAAAAGCAATGCGTAAGGAATGATATGCCATCACTTGTTCCAGCTGTAAATAAACATGACTGTTGTGTCATTATCATAATGACAAAAGAAAAAAAAAATTGCAGAGGTGGTCTAGATATGCCTAAAAAATTCACAGCTGACTATGGTCAGTAAACAACAACAGGCTAAAAAGCACTGCCTGAATAACATATAGTATATAATAATATGTTGTCTTTGGTTCCCATGATAATAACGTTATTGCTGTAAAAACACAGAAAATGAAAGAACTTCCTCATTTGTAAAGCAACATAACCAAACCATCAAATTGGAAGTGTCCATACTAACATAATAAGACAAACGAGTCAAAGGAAGATGGGAGACTCGAACTGATCAACAGTGGGCGACGTGGTTAAATTTTGTCAACATTTTCTTTTTTTCTCTTCACTTCTGACTAGACACATTTGTACTATTCACTGATTTCTTTTCTTACTAGCATTTATTCCTCCTAAATGGGCCCTGCAACACTTTGAACATGGTGAGAATATGTCCGTGATCCATAGACAATGCTGCCATGAACAAGCAAGCCGAATATCATTCCAGTGCACTCAGCAGGGAGCCTGCAATATTGCATAAAAGATCACTCGCTTTCTCTCCTGCAGCATTCCAGGTATCCTCTGTTTTGCTGCCATAAATGAAATAACGGACCGCGCAACAGCCCACAGATGCCAGCCATTGGAGATTCACGAGTTAACTAGTGACTAAAAGCTAATGCACACATGCACACCCCTCCTTTTAGCAAATCAGGAGGAAACAGCGACTGTTGATGCCTCTTAGCTATCCTGTCACCGCTCCTTTAATTGTCGCTCTTGTGCATCTTTGTCAGGCGTCAGCTCTGAAAGGTTACGATAAGTACACCACAGAAAGAAAGAAAGTAAGGAAGGAGCAATGCAAGCAGGGCATAAGCTATCGCCCACAGGCTAGAGGAAATGTTCAGTTGAGGGAGAATGGGCAAAGCAAACAATGCGCTCATTACATACCTCTGTAATTATTAGATATTTTTCGAAAAGTTCTTCGAGAATATATTCACTGAAAAGCATCGCACTCACTCCAGCGAGTTCTCAGTTTTGAAGAAAAAGTGTCGCAGGGTCCCTTTAACTTGACACCTCCTTCTTACGCCTGCAAGGTTTTCTTTTCTTTTCTTTTTTTTTTCCACCCATTCATCAGCCATACAAACCTTATTGCTTAGTTTCTGTTTTCAGGCAAAGCTATATACATGCACTAGATTTACTGCCTCTGCTTGCACGTGACGGGGCTCTTTAGTTTTTCTTCTTTCTCCCTCATTTTATTTCTTGCATCCTCTCCCATGTTGCTGCTCTGCCTTCTCGCTTTGAATAGGCAAAAGGATCAAGAGCTGCCTGCTACCACCGCTAAAGAAGCACCAGCATATCCCCACCCCTCCTGCTTTAAACATTTCGCCAGCCTTCGTTGTTTTCAAACTACTGAACACGCGTGGAAGCTTCAGATCTGAGTGCCACATTTATGGCACCTTTATTAGTGCGAGCCGTCCAACGTCAGCTTGTCAGTTCCAGAGAAAAAGAAAGTTCTAAAACAATTACTGCTTTAAAAAAATGCCTCTTTTGTTGGAACACATTTAACCTTTGTAAGGCCTCTTTCAAAGGCCATGCTGGAGCAAAAAACACATTTATTTAAAGACTGGAAAGCTCACATGACACTGAAATTCACTTCTGTCGATCTACTTTTGTGCTACTCAGCTTCTCTGTACAAGTGGACCTTTCACTCAGTCATGGGACTTCAGTTGTTGAAGTCATGTGAAACAGGTGTTTGAAGTGTGTACATCAACACACACATCCGGCCTTCAAGCACCTCTTTGTCCTTTTCTGCAACCACAGTTTGTGTTTCCTGCAATGATGTCGTGGGCAAGCTCACTAGCCTAAGCCTCTTGATGTTTAGGTTTAAGGCCAGCGCAAAAGACTGCCCATAGGCGGCTCACACCTGAGAGATTACTTAATATGAAGAAGCGCCTGTTAATAACGAACAAAAAAGTTAGATCTGTGCAACTTCCAGCATCTTATGCATCGTTGACCGCAGAAGGCTGCCAGTATTGCCTAATTTTTTTCTGTTTCGTTTCCTACTGGCTGCATCTGATGCACAGCACCGCCCAAACTTACTGAGTATGCTTAACCAGAGTGTTCCAGGTGGCAGCACAAGTAGCAATGGCATTGCGGCGCTTTTACTTTTTCTTGCTTACTTTATTTCGCTGTGCATATCCCAGTTCCCTGTCATGTTCCACCCTCTCCACTCAAGGAACCTGCAATTCTAGCATTAATTAACACACACCTGTCCAACCTGCCCAACCACCCTTTTCAAGCTAAATACAGGGCACGTGCCAACTGCCACCTGCATTTCAAACAACGAGGTGAATTAACGAAACTTAAAGGGAGAAACAAGACAACACTATAGGAAGTCATTTTCCTTCATTTGCATGTTTCATCTGGATTGGCACCGATGCTACCAATACGTATCATCATCATCACCACTATCATCAGCCTATATTTATGTATACTGCAGGATGAAGGCCTCTCCCTGCGATCTCCAATTACACCTGTCTTGCGCTAGTTGATTCCATCTTGCGCCTGCAAATTTTCTAACTTCATCACCCCACCAAGTTTTCTGCCGTCCTCGACTGCGCTTCCCTTCTCTTGGTATCCATTCTGTAACTCTAATGGTCCACCGGTTATCGATCCTATGCATTACATGGCCTGCCCAGCTCCATTTTTTCCTCTTAATGTCAACTAGAATTTCGGCTATCCCCATTTGCTCTCTGATTCACACCGCTCTCTTTCTGTCTCTAAACGTTAGACCTGTATGCACTCCAACCCAATTTTATTCTTCTGTAATATTCCTGCTCATGATCAGGGTCCCCTGTAATTGACCTAGGTAAACATACTCCTTTACAGACTCTAGAGGCTGACTGGAAATCCTGAATTCTTCTTCCCTTGCTAGACTATTGCACATTATCTTTGTATTCTGCATATTCATTTTCAACCCAATTCTTACACTCTCTCGATTAAGGTCCTCAATCATTTTCTGTAATTCGTCCCCATTGTTGCTGAACAGGACAATGTCATGTGCAAATCGAAGGTTGCCGAGATATTTGCCATTGATGTTCACTCCTAAGCCTTCCCAGTCTAAGAGCTTGAATACTTCTTCTAAGCATGCAGTGAATACCATTGGAGAGATGGTGTCTGCTTGCTTGACCCCTTTCTTGATAGGTAACTTTATACTTTTCTTGTGGAGAACCTAGGTAGCCGTGGAATCTTTGTAGATATTTGTCAAGATATTCACGTATGCCCCCTGTACTCCTTGATTACGCAATGCCTCTATGACTGCTGGTATCTCTACTGAATCAAATGCCTTTTCATAATATATGAAAGCCATATAGAGAAGTTGATTGTACTCTGCAGATTTCTCGATTACCTGAGTGATGACATACCAATACATATCGACACCAGCTAATCTGATTGTCTACCCTGCTTCTTTTTGATAACTAGCACCTTGTAGTGCCCATCTTTATCTTTTCTTTGATCTCGTAATGTCCAAACAATGGTATATCTTTCATCTCGGAGGTCTGCAACTAGTCAAAGTTTCGAACCCAAATTGAACACTTTTCTTCTGAATCAAAGTAATTACTGATTCAAGAATTCGACGTTCAACTTTAATTATAATTAAATTCAATTGTATTATACAAGACCACTGCAATTACTGGAGCCTGCCAGTGATGAAAGCAGTCCATGCATACAGTCAACCAGCTGCTTCATATCCTAAATGTAAGCCAGCCATGAGCTTGGTAACGTTTACACGCTTCTTATCACAAGCTGCTCAGTCGAATGGACTTGCAAAGTAGCATTGTGCATACTGAAGGAAGTAAGGGTAAGGTATCTCTTTGTGTGTAAGTGCAACCCATTCTCTCTCCCCGTTTCTTTTTCTATTTTCAGAGGTAGAAAAATATTTAGTACTCGGTTCAGTATTCAAGGCCCTTACTCTTCTGTTATCAACATCCAATTCAATTTGAAATTTTCACTATGAAAACACTAATAATACCACCCTGCCAAATAACTGTGTAAGATGGCCTCAAGGATCATTGTTCCTCTCTATATAGTTTTGTATCTGAAGCTTAATGTGTTCAAGGACTTTCAAAACCATTCAGAGAAGACGAAGTAGTGTTATGTACCAATACTAATACTTTCATGATACCTTAAAAAAATGCAAGGAAGAAAAAAAGAAAAGAAAAGCCGCCATCTGCAGATGGTGCAATGAAACAGGGAAATGCATGTTGCTAAATATATATAAAAAAGAAAAAAAAAACAAAGAAAGACTAAATGAAAGTACTAAGATCTCTAATGCAAGTAAAATTAGCTTTTAGTGGTGCTACGGAAGGGCATCGAAATAATGATAGTAGAAGTATCGCAATCAACGAGCAAGTTCACTTTTACAGGGAGGCACGCTTACTGCGCTAACAACACATGCGTTTTGCTGAACAGAATTATTGCTACAATTGAAAAATTAAACAAAAAATAAGAACCCTACTCATCACAGTGTATGCTTTCTATCTGCTGGGGTCAAATTTACAGAAAGGTTACACAGGTTAAACAGAAATGTCATACAGAAATATACAGCAAGGTGACTGGTGCCTGCCTATAGTGATATGCTGCAGCAATGCCTGTTAATAAATGCTCAACACTACAACACGGCAAGGTGCACGCACGTCCAGGTCGAAACACATCTAGCACTGACTAGCCATGAGACTTTTTCAATCTTTACTGGGGATGTCGGTAGCATGGTTCTGATCCATTCAAAAGGGATGCAAACATCTGACAAATAAGGCTGTGAACTAGCCTACCCTGTCAAAAAAGCAATTGACTCCAATCAGGAAATTTTCAATTGGTACCAATGGGAAAATTTCCAATCATAAATTGGTACATAAATGGAACAATTAGACCAGCTGGAACGTGACCAATTGGTTTTTGTTGGAGTGACCAATTGTACCCAATGGGTACTAATTGGTTTGAAACCAATTAGTTGTAATGACCAATTAAAGGGAAAATGAGACATCCACCCAATCGTAGCAATTGCTACGAAGGAAACCCATACGGGTTCCATGAAAGAAAAGCCTCGCAGTTAAAGAAAAACTCGTCCTGGTCCGGGACTCGAACCCGGGACCACCGCCTTACCGGGGCAGCCGCTCTACCATCTGCTGGAACCCGTATGGGTTTCCTTCGTAGCAAATGCTACAATTGGGTGGATGTCTCATTTTCCCTTCAATTACTTCTCTCCACCTAGCGGGCTTCCGCTGAACTATTACGTCTAATGACCAATTGCACCAATGGGCAATACCAATGCACATATACATATATACCCTACAAAGCAAACCTAAATAGGATTCCAGCTGTCAGAAACAGGTCTGCTATAGCCTTAGTACTGCATGCATATATATATAGCTATAACTCATTCCAGTTACTTTGAATGGGTTCATACACTGGAAATGTGATTTTCCAGTTGGTTACATTCTAGTTTATTCCTATTGGTAGTCCAATTAGACTTAGTAGTTGGGAATGTAAGGTGGGCCTAGCTGGTTAAAACTGACAAGTCCAATTGGACTCAGTTGGTTGCATCCCTGACTCAATCATAACCAAGTGGAGGTAATGATTTCCCACTTGGTTGGAACCAAATCCAATTGGACTCAATTGGTTTCACTTTGACTCAATCGTAACCAGCTGGAACTAGGAATTTTCCAATCGGTCTCAATTGGGCCCAGTTCATTCCACTTGGCAACTCCAATTGGTTTCTCCTCTGACCCAATCGTAACCAGTTGGAAGTAAGGATTTTCCAATTGGTTCCTATTCGTCCCAGTTGATTCCTATTGGAAAAGCCAATTGGAGTCAATTGTTTTTTTTTTTTCTTTGACTGGGTATTCAATGCTCTTGTGCTAATATTTTCATTCTCCAACTTTCCAGCAGCAAACAAGCAAACAAAAAATGATGACATCATACGCAACATCACAATACTATACTATTCTCAGTTATCCATATTGCAAAGTGCACTCTGCATAGCTGATATGCAGGCCCAAGCTGGTACCAGGTAGCAGTGTATAGTCAGTACAGGTGCCAGTAATAGTTAAACAGTCCATGGCACCTGTCCTTGGAACCGAGAGGTTCCAAGCCAGACTGCTTGTGCTTTCACTGGAGCCCATTGCCATAGTTGGCACAACCTATATATGTTCTAAAACACCAAGATGACTAACAATATGTATCAAGGAAGCAACAGAAAAATCAGCAGAAGATTTCTAACAAAATATGCGGCAGGCTCGTCTCGGCATATGGGGCACAGAAGCCGGAGCCTCACTAGCCTACTGCAATGAGAAATGCGCTGCATATTTCGGATTCTGTCAAGGATTGTGGTGCACAAGAGATGTCACTGTCCTTTCCATTTCTTTCATCTCCGCACTGAGACGAATATGATTATGGCCAGGATGACGACGACGACCACAATCAGGACTAGGATTATTATTTTCTTCTGCAAACAACAAAAATAAAGAAAAAATAAAACAAAGGAAAACAAAAAAATCTCTTCCTGCTTGCCTAAAGGACCGCAGGCCTCTAATAAAAATGGAGTCAACAAAATGATAAATGGGCTGCGTACACTAAAACACAGATTATAAACTGTGCAAGGGAATGCTGCACGAACAAAAAGTGAACCGAAAGAAAATTAACTGAAGACTAAGCAAGCAAAAAAATAAGAACAATGAATGATAGGCTGTTACACTAACGAGCTGTAGAAGAGAATAATCGATTAAGAGACTGGATTACACAATGTGAAATCACACCTCTTATCGCTTCAAGCTCACGAAGGATTCCATAGTAAGCACAGGGGATCAACAAGAATTAAGTGAGCTTGCAGTGCTTGTATCTCCACTTTTTTTCTAGCAGGAAAATTTGCTCCATCATAGCGCTGACAATAACACTGACATCATCACCAAACTGCAGCATGACCATCATGAGCTATCTTTGTACATTTGTGTTTCGGCATTCTTCAGACTAAGTTCATGTTGGATGTAGACATAATATGAAAGGTGACAGATGACATTTTTTGATAAAACCCACCTTGCGTGCTTTACTCTGATAACGAACGGCTCGTCGTGTCTCCTGAGTGGCAGTGTCAACATAGGCTGCAGCGCTCTTCACATGGTGCTCAATGCGATCGACCATTTCTCCCTGCGAGCCGCAAAAATCAATGTGATCACACACGGACAGACATACACAGATGAAAAATATCAGCAGATTTTAACAGTTCCTGTGACTATGAACTCATTTATTGCAACAGCAGTGGGTTCTTGCAATTGTCACCGCCATCTTCTCGAGCATTACTTATTTTGTGCAATGTGCACCGCACTGTCTCTGTCCACTACAGTGTTGCCTATTGCGACCTCCGAAATACACAGAAATATGTGTAAGCACCAACAAAACAAAACAAGAAAAATGCCACCATTCCCAAAGTCTGCATGGTGAACAATACTCTGCACATACAGTCTAGCCTTGTCTTAATGAAGCCCAATCTAACACGAAAATACCATTGTTACATCCAACATTCATAAGCATATAGTCGTTCCTGGTACTGGCGATAAAAATAAGATTTACTTCGCTATATTGGTTCATTCGTTATATTTAAGTTTGTTACACTGAGACTCAACTGTGTCAGTTACTAATTGTGAAAGTTGCATGACAGCTCTATAAGTTATGCATCAACTCCCCACTGATCATTGCCACAGAGGCATGAGTTCAATTCCAAGTTGCAGCAGGAAGCAAAATTTGTTTGCTATTTCGGCATAAGAAGCTGAAGATAAGGAGGTGGCCTGATGACAACTGTGACATAATGAAAAGGAAGGAGAGATGGACATAGCAAACTCAGTTTTGCACATTTGGCTGCTGTCAGGGTAAAACACAGTTCTGTTTCAGTACATAGAAAAGTCACATGATAAAACCAGCAATCACACCAGGCAACTGCATATTTTTTTAGTAGCCTTCCATGCTACTGAAAAGGGCAAACAGTTAAGGCTCGCTTCTAATCGAAAGTAGCCTGCGCACCAGCCAGCGCTAGTTGGAATGCGCCATGTCACACATGCTGTTGATATGCACCATTTTTATAGCCGAACGTCACCTGACCACAACTGAAGTCAAGAACGGTGCAATGGATGGATAAATGCTATGCGCAGTCTTTCAAATTAGAGTGTCAGTGCACACTGGCCCATCTAATGTGTTTTAACCTACTATCATGCTTTGCGCGACTGCAGCAACTACTTTGCATGGCTTCGCCACTGCTAATGACCGTAGTGGCATTCACAAACTGATGCGCGCAAGGGTTCCCGATCATTCTCCGTAATGCAAGCATTGTAGCCCGATGCGAGATATAGCACGTTCTATCTATAGTTGTCGGTGCCGCTGGCACGCGTTGACGGACAGCCATTATGACGGCCGTGCCGCACCGGTCTATAATGTGGTCACCTCTCCCCGACGTGATGTGACGCCTTTGAGCGCATAAGTGCATGAATGTTACATTGGGCTATAAACAAGCCTTTAGCATCTGGCCAAAGTGAAGATGGCCATACCTGGCTTTCCACCAGCATGGCCATGTCCATGAACATGTCGTGAAGCTCCCGGATGCTCTTCTCCAGCTTGATGATGTCGTGGTGGCGGGCTTCGATTTCCGCCAGTGTCTGCCTGGCCTTCTGAGTCTCCATCACAATCTGCGGGCAACACCAGTGGTTGGGGCATCACAATTAACACACCACTTTTTTTTATTCACACAGACAACACTTGTTGCAGAATCCACAGGTAGATTTTTGTAGCTCTCTGTCACACCTTGTGGTCCCACGGTAAAATGGAAGAAAATTCTGGTAGCAGATGTAGCTGATCAGCAAAGGTCACGAATAGAAGATTGAAATTCTAGAATTCCCGCGACTGTCTAAGCCATGCTTGAATTATGATTGGTATAAAGATCACTCTTACCAACAGGAAGCTGAGTATTTAAACAAATTTTGTAGAGGAACCATCTCACTTATTTTGGGCAATTTTTTAACTTGCACAACTACAGCTCCAGCCTTATTTTAACACAGCTTTCCGTTTCATTTCTGTGTTCCTTGTCTCCTGCAGTAATAAATTCTTTGTTATTTGAGCTTGACAGATGAATTAAGCCAAGTTACAGGAATCTCACACGCTACTCTGTCAGCCTCTTGGAGTTCTGTGAAAAACCAATTAATATATAAGAGCCAAGCTAATGCCTGCACCACACAGAGATGGTCAACACACTAAGTTTCAAAGCATATGTGTAATTAGCATGATACCTGCACAGAAAGTTGACTTCAATACCACAAGGTTGCCAGCCGAGCCACACTTATTACTTTTTTACAGCTAATGTTAAACAAAAGACAGTAATCAAAACTAAAAACAGAGTTTAAGAAAGGTACAAAAGCTAACGGCACACAATGCCTGGCAAGGACTCCTCGATATGTACAAACATCTTAGACATTATCCAATGAATGGTAAACGAGTATGAGCAGTCTCACACATCTGGAGCCATATAAGGCTATTAACTGCTCGAGCAAGTACTTCAGGTTTTCTTTTGAGGAGAGCAGTGTCTAAAACAAGATGGTACAGTTCTCCGCAATGCACACAAAGTCACACAGCAATGCATTACCATCCGCTTCTTCTCAATTGCTTTTATAACTATGGAACAGCTAGCGCTGCCTTATTTTCTATGTCTTTTGCCAGGAAAGCACCTTGTGTGGCGCACTGATGAAAGCATCAATGATGACAACTACAGGGCTGCGGAAGCCACAACAAACGTACCTGTTATTCGTGGCCAGTAGTGAGCATAACAACAACAGAGTATGCAGAAGCATCAGCCAGAATACTTAGATATTCTATAGGGCCACAGGTGGCAAACAGACATTTTTAACTATGCCCGAGAGGCCCAGCAAGTGTAGAAAGTTGTGCACGTAGCAAATTCAGTAGATATGTACATCAACGCAGCAGAAATGTCAGCTCGTAAGGACTACACTAACCACAAACAGCGCACAGTCACATAATTGAACCACTTCATTCCTCGTCCCATTATTGCCCTCTCTCGTGCACGTACTTGATGAGCCACGCCGTGCACAATCCTAATCTCTCTGAACAGTCTTTCAGAATTAATCAGTTCTGCGACCAGAAGCTTTGCATCTAACCAAACTTAAAAAGGTGTAGATAAAAAAAAAATCTAAGCAGTACTTACTCCCTGAGTGAATATGGCTGGATTCCCACTTTCGAGCATCTCTTCAATTTCTTCGTCTGTAGTCATTTTCCCCGCTGAAAAATGAAGAGAAGATTTTCGATCTGGCTCATTGCACCTAATACCAGGGGTACGACTAGTACAGAAGCTAATAATATATTTTATTATGATAAGAAATTAAAACAGCAGTACTGGATTTGATCAGTGACTATAACCGGAAGCAGGCCTCAACATCAAAACATTTCAACCAACTCAATTCCAAAAGATTCTGTTCTTTCTTCATAGAAAGGGCTTCACCCAGAAAAGGCTGCTCAAGCAGACCTATCTCAGGACGAGTTTCCATTTGCCACTACTGCCACAAAAGTAGCCCCTACCAGCAGTTCTTAGCAGTCTACACAGCACAACATAGCCACTGAGCCGTCTTTGCACATCTAACAAGTGGTATATGAGCTGCACTTATAATCACCCCAAGCAGTGCTTGTAGCAACCTTTGCAAAAAGTTTCAAGGGTCTTCAAGGACTTCAAGGCCCCGAGGAAGCATTTTCAAGAATTACAACATAAAAACAAAGCACTGTCTTACGACAAGGAAATATTTATTTGTTGCATGCACACGGAATAAAAGAATGTAAGCAATAGCATGGTTTAGGGTTGTGCTGAATGCATCTGAGAACACTGGTGTGATGAGCGCACCAACGACGCAGCAGGTGTCACGCCTTGATTGCACACGAGATGAGATCGAAGGAAAACTGTCGCCATTGGTCAGCCCCCGCCCAAAGAAACAATTACATAAATTTAGCTTGATGTTCACCACAGTGTATTATGCACACAGCTGTTCAGTGGGAATGCTAATGTGTGTGTGCACAGTGCTCATGCCAGCAGCGGAAGTCAGAATGCTGCGCCCTGGCTCTGGCAGAGTTGACTGTGCGGAGTGAGACGGCGCGTCCACCTGGCTTCGGCGCTTTTGGAGCCAAACACACTTCGCATCTCTGGAAGCCTTCTCATCCTTCACATGCAGGCCGCGCATGCGTCATCGACAGAAGGACAGCACGACAATAACGCCAACAGCACAAACGTGTCTCAAGCGCCTGTATAATCGCTACTGGAATAAAAATGCTCGCTTAGCCTTGCTTACATAAGCCATCGCCGGCCAGTATAAACAAGAGGTTTGATCCCTACCACGAAGACGGTAAGAGGACCAGATTGGCTTGGTTCTCCGTTAGCATAAACCTTGTGGTCCGATACAAAAATAAAATCCACTAAGCAAAAATTTAAAAATGTTTAATCTGGTAAAATTTGTAAGGCCTTTCAAGGTCAAGGTCTTGGAAATGGAAGTTTCATGTTCAGGGTTTTTCAAGGACCACTATCAACCTTGAGCACAAGTCAAATGAAGGTGACAATCAATGTGTGGGTATAGAACAGTATTCTGAAGCCAACAACACAAGCGCAAAGAATCTGTCACACATAGTTTTTACTCACTGATCTCCAGCTGTCGCCTGATGCGGTCCTTACACCGCTCACGGTAGTCATTTTGGATCTTGTTGTACTCTGTCATGACTTCGACAAACTTGCGAGACAGTGTCGAATGCTGTGTCACGAAAAATGAGCCGGTCAGTGACACATGCACGGCATCCACTGAAGCGTCATGTCATCCATGTCAGCGTGACTATGACAAACATGTTTATACAAAAACGAAAACAATAGAAAGAAAGGTGCTAAGCTCATTTCAAATGATCACTTAAATATATGCTATTAAATCTCCTTCATGAAATAAACTTAAAACTTGTCATAAGACTGAGCACATAGATAAATATGTGTCTCGGAGGAATTTTGCTTGCTTAGTATTCAAATAGCAAACTGCTTGCTGCTTCAGCACAGCAGTGGTAATTAGGTGTGCCATCACAAGAAACAATAATAACTGCTTTTAGGTCGCAAAACACCCATAGATAAGCAGCAGCAAATTAGCATTGCCAACAGGGAGCATATAGCTACCTTACCTTATCTCAGAAAAGCAATGCCATTGTGTTTTGCGCATTAATTATAGATTTTTTGCATAAGATGTCTGAATAGACATGAGAAATTCAGTTACACTGAAGCAATGAGCATGTCCTTTCACCATCAGGCACCAGTGCTTGCAATAAAAAATCACAAGCTCTGCAGCTGCCCGTCATTTCTGGATCCATGGCATTCTCTATAACACGGTGTGAAGGACCAGAAACGGCCGTGGTAAACACGGCAACAGAGAAACAGTCTTAAAAGGACACAAAAGGCAAACATCAATTCAAGCTATATTGAGTGCTCCGAGCGTGTCTGAAGTGTAACTGTTATAGAAAAGAGAATTTATGCTAGCAGCAAGGAAGTTGCATCAACATGGAATGTGACTGGTGCCACCACAGTGAAGATACGGAATGAACACCCACAACATCTTATATCCTACATATAACCCCTAAATGCTAGCCAAGCGCTGACGATAAGATAACTATGCTGCATTTGAACATCAAAGAAAACTAAGCCTGTCCAATTTTATGGCACCTTCCCATGGAAAAACTCTCGGCTGCTAGCTCTTCAAACAATTCTATGTTGGTGATGTATAACACCCTCTTTGCACAGTACACTGTTTCACCAATGACAACAGTGCCTGGCAAAGGAAAATATCTCACTAGTGCAACACAGAAATTGATGACTTAGATCTACCTGTCTCTTAGTGATCTCTTAGTCTGCGAGAAACACGACCTCTTTAATTCCAATTTCCTCGGCAACGTACTAAGTCATCTCTTTGAACATAACAATTGCCGAGAGGTTATGAAGACACGTAGCTCGAGCTAGACTTAACATTTGCCTTTAGTGTCCTCGAGAGAGCTTCCGTCTACACTACGGCGTCACCATGCTCGCGGAATATTGCTTGCACTAAAATGCACCACGCCAAGCAACTACTCTCGCAGCATGAGCAAATGCACATGAGTCAAGTCAAGCAGGAAAAGCATTGCAGGCAAGTCAAACGTTTCTCTGTTTCGTAAGCCCCCGCTTGTCAGGTCAGAGAAAAAAACATCTGCCCCCACTGTGCTTCCCTTGGGCAGAGAGGTGAGGATTCTCTCGTGTCTTTTCCACGAAACCAAAGTTATCCGCAGACGAGCAGTTGCACCAACTTCAAATTTCTGCGACTTCAATGTGTGGCAGGACAACCATCCCCTTGTGTCTAAGACAGGTGTGCTGTTTCGGTTTTGCAAAAGGAAGGTGGCTGTCATCATGCACCTGGTTAGTGAACAGCCCTTACCTCTTCCACTAACTTACATCTGTCAACAGAACTTTTTCCTATACTGAATTAATAAACACAACTATAATAGGGCTTTATGTCCCAAAGATACACACTAACCTAATGGAAACACCATAGTGGAAAACTCCGCCATAACTTTGGCTCCCTGAAGGTATTTATTTACTTTGCATCAAACTACAAGTGTGCAAGCTCTTTTCAAATCTGGTTCCTTCCAAATGCGCCCCCTTTAGAATGTAAAAGTAGGGCGATCGAGCACAAGAGCACATATTTAAAGGCAGAAGGCCAGTTTCAGAGAGAGAAAGAGAGTGGCAGGTGTCCAATGATTTCGTTTTCCTTGAGGCCCATGCACACGTGGCCTGGACAACTCCCTTTCCACTCTCACAATGTTTCATTCAATATGTGCGTGTTGGCTGTCGGGCTGTGTTCAACATCCAACACGCAATCTCGAGTGAGTGAAATGTTCACTGAGTGGCAAATGTCGTGTGACCCTACGGTATAGCAGCTGGAGTCCATGACAAGCACTCACAGCCTCATTATGATGGTGACAGCCTGGCAGTACGTGTACAGTAGATAAGGTGATAACACGGGTAACAGCCAACTGAATTATTTTATGGCACTCATTGTCATGAGGTAAGCATAAAATTAAAATTATAGTCTGGCTTTATTTTACTTTTCTTTACATTATGAGATGGTTTATACCTAAAAGATTTTTTTCACAAACAACAATGAATTCCTCTAGGTATTCAGTGGAGTTGCTGGACTGTACTATGATATTATTACTCATGGCAGCTGAACCCAACATTACATCTGAGAGAAGTGAACTGTGTAAGTGCCCCTTGATGGGTGAGTGAGAAAGCTGGCTTTTTTTGTGAG
Source organism: Dermacentor silvarum (assembly GCF_013339745.2). Lineage (NCBI taxonomy): Eukaryota > Metazoa > Arthropoda > Arachnida > Ixodida > Ixodidae > Dermacentor > Dermacentor silvarum. Next base: position 169,080,141 of record NC_051156.1, on the reverse strand, counting down.
GTTCTCTTCAAGTGGTACTTGAGAATTAACTAAAAATGAAAAAAAAAAAGAAGACTGCAACACAAACCAAGAAAGAAGCAGTACTTGGCAGTAGAAGAATAAGCACAAGAAAGAACCCCAAGGCACACCATGCAGAGATAGAAATGCGCAAATTTCTCACATTGCAAAAAAAGAATAAACTGCAAACCTAGTCGAATGCTGCAGGCTGAGAGAAAAGGTCGCAACATGCAAGCGAAAGGCAGAAAGAGAGATATAGATAGATTTACGAGGCCAAGCAAGACCAGCCCAGACGTATTGCAAGAAGTCAAGAGCGAAAAAAGTGAGGTAGAGAGAAAAACAAGAGGCAGAGAGAGAGAGAGGATGAGAAAAAGACCTGTCTCCTGAAGGGTGCGCTTTTCCCCCACAGTGCCCACGCACACACTCCTGAAAGCCACGAACGGTCAAGCATTGAGAGCAGCAGAAAGAATGATGACGAACAGCATGAAAACTAAAACAAAAGCTACGCCACTCTGTTAACTCCCCGAGAACATTGTGTCCTGCAGGGGGCGCTGCATGTATACACCTCTTGAGCAGAGTTACTGTATATGGTTCCCTTTTATATGGAGCCATAAATAGTGACTTTACTGTTAGGTAACATGCAAGTAGCTCGCCACGCTAGGTGACTATATGTCGCCACCTAATTCAAAGCGGATGCCATTATTAGTGATAATAATCATCATAATCAGTTAAACATCTCACTGATGGCTCCCTCACATGGCTAAAGGTCGTACATCACGAACACTACGGAGCAAAGTGTATGGACCACAGGTTCAGCAAAAAAAGTATTTTTACATTACATCTGCAGTGTAAGATTCACGACTGCAGAGCTGAGTTCACATGGTCCAGTTCAGTGCGCGATAAACAATTTCAGAATACATCTAGCTGGGCAGAAAAAAGTAATAAATCTGTTTGTTTTTTTTTTGCAGAACCATCGGCCCCTGTACTCTTGATCACGCAAGCTACGACACCTGTGATTGCCCTGAGCCTGACCATTGTGGCCATTTCCAGTTTAACTGTAATTTGTCTATTTTGCATGCTTCCAATTTCTCTTTTGAAGGAGACAATGGCTGAAACTAGATACAATTTAGTGCGTCTTCCAGAAAAAGACATCACTGTGTGGTATATTGCCTAGATGCATCATTACCAAAGCAATTCTGCCATTTCATCATAAAACCAGAGGTCGCCAGTACCAGTTCCCATGGTAAGCGTAACCACAACTCATGAGACAATTACATATGAGAGAACCACAAATTTTACACATTCCAAAAGCATCTACAGTGGCTAGACAAATGTTTCATTCAAACCTCCTGTGAAGCATTGATACACAGCAGTCACCAAAATGCCACTGCATGCAAACATACTAAGACATTTACGCACATTCTTGTAAAGTGTCACAGAGGCTGTGGGATAAAAAATTTAGCTCAACTTTCAGCCACACCTAAAGACTTGCAATAAAAAATATATTTATTCTATCAATTACAATAAAGTAAACAAATAGACATTAGTTAAGCTCTCAACCAAATTCTCAAACTCTGGCATATATGAAAAGTACAAGAAAGCCTGAACGTGACTTTCACATAACAGTTAAATTATGCCAGCAAGTAAAATAAACTTTAAACTTCACTTATGCAAAGCTCACACATATTTACCAAATTTTCGCTGCCTAGGGTACACGGCAAAAGTATTGCCTCAAAGGTCACAATGATTACCGTCAATTTCACACTCTACATCTAACTGCATACTAAAGCACCTAAGTGAATGTTTCCTCATTGAATTAAACTGCATAACTACGATAGATACAGCCCTCAGTAAGCCTTGTGATATCATAGGTTCAAATAATGTCAAAGTGCTTCTATTTAAACACAGCTTTAAAGGATGACTCAGAAGCTCACCTGTGTTTTTCGTATCCTGAGTTCTGCTGACCTGTTCCCGATTAATTGGTCCTCTTGGTCAATATTTTGTTGCATCACTGTTTTTTAAAAGAAGAGTTCAACTGAAAAACGCACTGTCCCAAATCCATCGCAAAATAAAACAAGACCATTCTGCATTTTCAAGTTTCACAAACGATGCATTTCATGTCAGCACTACGCCAAATCGCTGCCACACGGCTTATCGCCAACAGCTAAGATAAAAAAAAAAAACATACCTGCTAACCTGCCAGCTTTAATATTTGTAAAATTCCACTCACTGAGGGACAGGGGGAAGGGGGAGTGTAGAGCGCATTTTTTTTATAGCTTGCTGCAAACGTACACCTTATCAGAAATACATACACATTTTAATTAGGGTGATTTATTAAACTTTACTAAACTTGCTCGAAGGAAGTATACCTTCTTGCCTACTTTCACTGTGCATAGGAAGACTACCAAAAAAC